>NC_141019.1:6867244-7149744 GCF_052327205.1 Somniosus microcephalus
AAAGCCCGCTCTCTCCAGCATTGTTCCCCAGATCCCGCTCTCTCCCTGGCATTGTTCCCCAGATCCCGCTCTCTCCCTGGCATTGTTCCCCCAGATCCCGCTCTCTCCCTGGCATTGTTCCCCCAGAACCCGCTCTCTCCATGGCATTGTCCCCCAGAGCCCGCTCTCTCCCTGGCATTGTTCCCCAGAGCCTGCTCTACCCCTGGCATTGTTCCCCAGAGCCCGCTCTCTCCCTGGCATTGTTCCCCAAATCCCGCTCTCTCCAGCATTGTTCCCCAGAGCCCGCTCTCTCCCTGGCATTGTTCCCCCAGAACCCGCTCCCTCCCTGGCATTGTTCTCCAGAGACGGCTCTCTCCATGGCATTGTCCCCCAGAGCCCGCTCTCTCCCTGGCATTGTTTCCCAGAGCCTGCTCTCTCCCTGGCATTGTTCCCCAGAGCCCGCTCTCTCCAGCATTGTTCCCCAGAGCCCGCTCTCTCCCTGGCATTGTCCCACAGAGCCCGCACTCTCCCTGGCATTGTTCCCCAGAGCCCGCTCTCTCCCTGGCATTGTTCCCCAGAGCCTGCTCTCTCCCTGGCATTGATCCCCAGAGCCTGCTCTCTCCCTGGCATTGTTCCCAGAGCCTGCTCTCTCCCTGGCATTGTACCCCAGAGCCTGCTCTCTCCCTGGCATTGTTCCCCAGAGCCCGCTCTCTCCAGCAATGTTCCCCAGAGCCCGCTCTCTCCCTGGCATTGTTCCCCAAAGCCCGCTCTCTCCAGCATTGTTCCCCAGAGCCCGCTCTATCACTGGCATTGTTCCCCATAGCCCGCTCTCTCCCTGACATTCTTCCCCAGAGCCCGCTCTCTCCCTGGCATTGTTCCCCCAGAACCCGCTCTCTCCCTGGCATTGTTCCCCAGAGACGGCTCTCTCCATGGCATTGTCCCCCAGAGCCCGCTCTCTCCCTGGCATTGTTCCCCAGAGCCTGCTCTACCCCTGGCATTGTTCCCCAGAGCCCGCTCTCTCCCTGGCAATGTTCCCCAGAGCCCGCTCTCCCCCTGGCATTGTTCCCCAGAGCCCGCTCTCTCCCTGGCATTGTTCCCCAGAGCCCGCTCTCTTCCTGGCATTGTTCCCCAGAGCCCGCTCTCTCCAGCATTGTTCCCCAGAGCCCGCTCTCTCCAGCATTGTTTCCCAGAGCCCGCTCTCTCCCTGGCATTGTTCCCCAGAGCCCGCTCTCTCCCTGGTATTGTTCCCCAGAGCCCGCTCTCTCCCTGGCATTGTTCCCCAGAGCCCGCTCTCTCCCTGGCATTGTTCCCCAGAGCCCGCTCTCTCCAGCATTGTTCCCCAGAGCCCGCTCTCTCCAGCATTGTTCCCCAGAACCCGCTCTATCCCTGGCATTGTTCCCCCGAGCCCGCTCTCTCCCTGGCATTGTCCCCCAGAGCCCGCTCTCTCCAGCATTGTTCCCCAGAGCCCGCTCTCTCCCTGGCATTGTTCCCCAGAGCCCGCTCTCTCCATGGCATTGTTCCCAGAGTCCGCTCTCTCCATGGCATTGTTCCCCAGAGCCCACTCTCTCCCTGGCATTGTTCCCCAGAGCCCGCTGTCTCCCTGGCATTGTTCCCCAGAGCCCGCTCTCTCCCTGGCATTGTCCCCCAGAGCCCGCTCTCTCCTTGGCATTGTTCCCCAGAGCCCGCTCTCTCCATTGCATTGTTCCCCAGAGCCCGCTCTCTCCCTGGCATTGTTCCCCAGACCCCGCTCTCTCCAGCATTGTTCCCCAGAGCCTGCACTCTCCCTGGCATTGTACCCCAGAGCGCGCTCTCTCCATGGCATTGTTCCCCTGAGCCCGCTCTCACCCTGGCATTGTTCCCCAGAGCGCGCTCTCTCCATGGCATTGTTCCCCAGAGCCCGCTCTCTCCAGCATTGTTCCCCAGAGCCTGCACTCTCCCTGGCATTGTTCCCCAGAGCCCGCTCTCACCCTGGCATTGTTCCCCAGACCCCGCTCTCTCCCTGGCATTGTTCCCCAGAGCCGCTGTCTCCCTGGCATTGTTCCCCAGAGCCCGCTCTCTCCCTGGCATTGTTCCCCAGAGCCCGCTATCTCCGTGGCATTGTTCCTCAGAGCCCGCTCTCTCCATGGCATTGTTCCCCAGAGCCCGCTCTTTCCCTGGCAATGTTCCCCAGAGCCGGCTCTCTCCCTGGCATTGTTCCCCAGAGCCCGCTCTCTCCCTGGCATTGTTCCCCAGAGCCCGCTGTCTCCCTGGCATTGTCCCCCAGAGCCCGCTCTCTCCAGCATTGTTCCCCAGAGCCAACTCTCTCCCTGGCATTGTTCCCCAGAGCCCGCTCTCTCCCTGGCATTGTTCCCCAGAGCCAACTCTCTCCCTGGCATTGTTCCCCAGAGCCCGCTCTCTCCCTGGCATTGTTCCCCAGAGCCCGCTCTCTCCCTGGCATTGTTCCCCAGAGCCCGGTCTCTCCCTGGCATTGTACCCCAGAGCCCGCTCTCTCCCTGGCATTGTCCCCCAGAGCCCGCTCTCTCCCTGGCATTGTTCCCCAGAGCCCCAGAGCCCGCTCGCTCCCAGGCATTGTTCCCCAGAGCCCGCTCGCTCCCAGGCATTGTTCCCCAGAGCCCGCTCTCTCCCTGGCATTGTTCCCCAGAACCCGCTCTCTCCCTGGCATTGTTCCCCAGAGCCCGCTCTCTCTGTGGCATTGTTCCCCAGAGCCCGCTCTCTCCCTGGCATTGTTCCCCAGAGCCCGCTCTCTCCCTGGCATTGTTCCCCAGAGCCCGCTCTCTCCCTGGCTTTGTTCCCCAGAGCCCGCTCCCTCACTGGCATTGTCCCCAGAGCCCGCTCTCTCCCTGGCATTGTTCCCCGGAGCCTGCTCTCTCCCTGGCATTGTTCCCCAGAGCCCGCTCTCTCCCTGGCATTGTTCCCCAGAGCCCGCTCTCTCCCTGGCATTGTCCCCAGAGCCCGCTCTCTCCCTGGTATTGTTCCCCAGAATCCGCTCTCTCCCTGGCATTGTTCCCCAGAGCCTGCTCTCTCCCTGGCATTGTTCCCCAGAGCCCGCTCTCTACCTGGCATTGTTCCCCAGAGCCTGCTCTCTCCCTGGCATTGTTCCCCAGAGCCCGCTCTCTCCCTGGCATTGTTCCCCAGAGTCTGCTCTCTCCCTGGCATTGTTCCCCAGAGCCCGCTCTCTCCATGGCATTGTTCCCCAAAGCCCGCTCTTTCCCTGGCAATGTTCCCCAGAGCCCGCTCTCCCCCTGGCATTGTTCCCCAGAGCCCGCTCTCTCCCTGGCATTGTTCCCCAGAGCCCGCTCTCTCCCTGGAATTGTTCCCCAGAGCCTGCTCTCTCCCTGGCATTGTTCCCCAGAGCCCGTTGTCTCCCTGGCATTGTTCCCCAGAACCCGCTCTCTCCCTGGCATTGTTCCCCAGAACCCGCTCTCTCCCTGGCATTGTTCCCCAGAGCCCGCTCTCTCCAGCATTGTTCCCCAGAACCTGCTCTCTCCAGCATTGTTCCCCAGAGCCCACTCTCTCCATGGCATTGTTCCCCAGAGCCCGCTCTCTCCAGCATTGTTCCCCAGAACCTGCTCTCTCCAGCATTGTTCCCCAGAGCCCACTCTCTCCATGGCATTGTTCCCCAGAGCCCGCTCTCTCCCTGGCATTGTCCCCCAGAGCCCGCTCTCTCCCTGGCATTGTTCCCCAGAGCCCGCTCTCTCCCTGGTATTATTCCCCAGAGCCCGCCCTCTCCCTGGTATTATTCCCCAGAGCCCGCTGTCTCCCTGGCATTGTTTCCCAGAGCCCACTCTCTCCCTGGCATTGTTCCCCAGAGCCTGCTCTCTCCCTAGCATTGTTGACCAGAGCCCGCTCTCTCCCTAGCATTGTTCACCAGAGCCCGCTCTCTCCCTGGCATTGTTCCCCAGAGCCCGCTCTCTCCCTGGCATTGTTCCCCAGAGGCCGCTGTCTCCCTGGCATTGTTTCCCAGAGCCCACTCTCTCCCTGGCATTGTTCCCCAGAGCCTGCTCTCTCCCTAGCATTGTTGACCAGAGCCCGCTCTCTCCCTAGCATTGTTCACCAGAGCCCGCTCTCTCCCTGGCATTGTTCCCCAGAGCCCGCTCTCTCCCTAGCATTGTTCACCAGAGCCCGCTCTCTCCCTGGCATTGTTCCCCAGAGCCCGCTCTCTCCCTAGCATTGTTCCCCAGAGCCCGCTCTCTCCAGCATTGTTCCCCAGAGCCCGCTCTCTCCCTGGCGTTGTCCCACAGAGCCCGCACTCTCCCTGGCATTGTTCCCCAGAGCCCGCTCTCTCCCTGGCATTGTTCCCCAGAGCCCGCTCTCTCCAGCATTGTTCCCAGGAGCCCGCACTCTCCCTGGCATTGTTCCCCAGAGCCCGCTCTCTCCCTGGCATTGTTCCCCAGAGCCCGCTCTCTCCCTGGCATTGTTCCCCAGAGCCCGCTCTCTCCCTGGCATTGTTCCCCAGAGCCCGCTCTCTCCATGGCATTGTTCCCCAGAGCCCGCTCTCTCCCTGGCATTGTTCCCCAGAGCCCGCTCTCTCCCTGGCATTGTTCCCCAGAGCCCAGTCTCTCCCTGGCATTGTTCCCCAGAGCCCGCTCTCTCCATGGTATTGTTCCCCAGAGCCCGCTCTCTCCCTGGCATTGTTCCCCAGAGCCCGCTCTCTCCCTGGCATTGTTCCCCAGAGCCCAGTCTCTCCCTGGCATTGTTCCCCAGAGCCCGCTCTCTCCCTGGCATTGTTCCCCAGAGCCCGCTCTCTCCCTGGCATTGTTCCCCAGAGCCCGCCCTCTCCCTGGCATTGTCCCCCAGAGCCCGCACTCTCCCTGGCATTGTTCCCCAGAGCCCGCTCTCTCCCTGGCATTGTTCCCCAGAGCCCGCTCTCTCCCTGGCATTGTTCCCCAGAGCCCGCTCTCTCCAGCATTGTTCCCCAGAGCCCGCTCTCTCCATGGCATTGTTCCCCAGAGCCCGCTCTCTCCAGCATTGTTCCCCAGAGCCTGCTCTCTCCCTGGCATTGTTCCCCAGACCCCGCTCTCTCCAGCATTGTTCCCCAGAGCCCGCTCGCTCCCAGGCATTGTTCCCCAGAGCCCGCTCTCTCCCTGGCATTGTTCCCCAGAACCCGCTCTCTCCCTGGCATTGTTCCCCAGAGCCCGCTCTCTCTGTGGCATTGTTCCCCAGAGCCCGCTCTCTCCCTGGCATTGTTCCCCAGAGCCAACTCTCTCCCTGGCATTGTTCCCCAGAGCCCGCTCTCTCCCTGGCATTGTTCCCCAGAGCCCGCTCTCTCCCTGGCATTGTTCCCCAGAGCCCGGTCTCTCCCTGGCATTGTACCCCAGAGCCCGCTCTCTCCCTGGCATTGTCCCCCAGAGCCCGCTCTCTCCCTGGCATTGTTCCCCAGAGCCCCAGAGCACGCTCTCTCCCTGGCATTGTTCCCCAGAACCCGCTCTCTCCCTGGCATTGTTCCCCAGAGCCCGCTCTCTCTGTGGCATTGTTCCCCAGAGCCCGCTCTCTCCCTGGCATTGTTCCCCAGAGCCCGCTCTCTCCCTGGCATTGTTCCCCAGAGCCCGCTCTCTCCCTGGCTTTGTTCCCCAGAGCCCGCTCCCTCACTGGCATTGTCCCCAGAGCCCGCTCTCTCCCTGGCATTGTTCCCCGGAGCCTGCTCTCTCCCTGGCATTGTTCCCCAGAGCCCGCTCTCTCCCTGGCATTGTCCCCAGAGCCCGCTCTCTCCCTGGTATTGTTCCCCAGAATCCGCTCTCTCCCTGGCATTGTTCCCCAGAGCCCAGTCTCTCCCTGGCATTGTTCCCCAGAGCCCGCTCTCTCCATGGTATTGTTCCCCAGAGCCCAGTCTCTCCCTGGCATTGTTCCCCAGAGCCCGCCCTCTCCCTGGCATTGTCCCCCAGAGCCCGCACTCTCGCTGGCATTGTTCCCCAGAGCCCGCTCTCTCCCTGGCATTGTTCCCCAGAGCCCGCTCTCTCCCTGGCATTGTTCCCCAGAGCCCGCTCTCTCCCTGGCATTGTTCCCCAGAGCCCGCTCTCTCCCTGGCATTGTTCCCCAGAGCCCGCTCTCTCCCTGGCATTGTTCCCCAGAGCCCGCTCTCTCCCTGGCATTGTTCCCCAGAGCCCGCTCTCTCGCTGGCATTGTTCCCCAGAGCCCGCTCTCTCTGTGGCATTGTTCCCCAGAGCCCGCTCTCTCTCTGGCATTGTTCCCCAGAGCCCGCTCTCTCCCTGGCATTGTTCCCCACAGCCGGCTCTCTCCCTGGCATTGTCCCCCAGAGCCCGCTCTCTCCCTGGCATTGTTCCACAGAGCCCGCTCTCTCCCTGGCATTGTTCCCCAGGGCCCGCTCCCTCCCTGGCATTGTCCCCAGAGCCTGCTCTCCCCCTGGCATTGATCCCCTGAGCCTGCTCTCTCCCTGGCATTGTTCCCCAGAGCCCGCTCTCTCCCTGGCATTGTTCCCCAGAGCCCACTCTCTCGCTGGCATTGTTCCCCAGAGCCCGTGCTCTGCCTGGCATTGTTCCCCAGAGCCCGCTCTCTCCCTGGCATTGTTCCGCAGAGCCCGCTCTCTCCCTGGCATTGTTCCCCAAAGCCCGCTCTCTCCAGCATTGTTCCCCAGAGCCCGCTCTCTCCCTGGCATTGTTCCCCAGAGCCTGCTCTCTCCCTGGCATTGTACCCCAGAGCCTGCTCTCTCCCTGGCATTGTCCCCCAGAGCCCGCTCTCTCCCTGGCATTGTTCCCCAGAGCCCGCTCGCTCCCTGGCATTGTTCCCCAGAGCCCCAGAGCCCGCTCGCTCCCAGGCATTGTTCCCCAGAACCCGCTCTCTCCCTGGCATTGTTCCCCAGAGTCCGCTCTCTCTGTGGCATTGTTCCCCAGAGCCCGCTCTCTCCCTGGCATTGTTCCCCAGAGCCCGCTCTCTCTGTGGCATTGTTCCCCAGAGCCCGCTCTCTCCCTGGCATTGTTCCCCAGAGCCCGCTCTCTCCCTGGCATTGTTCCCCAGAGCCCGCTCTCTCCCTGGCTTTGTTCCCCAGAGCCCGCTCCCTCACTGGCATTGTCCCCAGAGTCCGCTCTCTCCCTGGCATTGTTCCCCCGAGCCTGCTCTCTCCCTGGCATTGTTCCCCAGAGCCCGCTCTCTCCCTGGCATTGTTCCCCAGAGCCCGCTCTCTCCCTGGCATTGTCCCCAGAGCCCGCTCTCTCCCTGGTATTGTTCCCCAGAATCCGCTCTCTCCCTGACATTGTTCCCCAGAGCCTGCTCTCTCCCTGGCATTGTTCCCCAGAGCCTGCTCTCTCCCTGGCATTGTTCCCCAGAGCCTGCTCTCTCCCTGGCATTGTTCCCCAGAGCACGCTCTCTCCCTGGCATTGTTCCCCAGAGCCCGCTCTCTCCCTGGCATTGTTCCCCAGAGTCTGCTCTCTCCCTGGCATTGTTCCCCAGAGCCCGCTCTCTCCCTGGCATTGTTCCCCAGAGCCCGCTCTCTCCATGGCATTGTTCCCCAAAGCCCGCTCTTTCCCTGGCAATGTTCCCCAGAGCCGGCTCTCTCCCTGGCATTGTTCCCCAGAGCCCGTTGTCTCGCTGGCATTGTTCCCCAGAACCCGCTCTCTCCCTGGCATTGTTCCCCAGAGCCCACTCTCTCCCTGGCATTGTTCCCCAGAGCCCGCTCTCTCCCTGGCATTGTCCCCCAGAGCCCGCTCTCTCCCTGGCATTGTCCCCCAGAGCCCGCTCTGTCCAGCATTGTTCCCCAGAGCCCGCTCTCTCCCTGGAATTGTTCCCCAGAGCCCGGTCTCTCCCTGGCATTGTACCCCAGAGCCCGCTCTCTCCCTGGCATTGTCCCCCAGAGCCCGCTCTCTCCCTGGCATTGTTCCCCAGAGCCCGCTCGCTCCCTGGCATTGCTCCCCAGAGCCCCAGAGCCCGCTCGCTCCCAGGCATTGTTCCCCAGAACCCGCTCTCTCCCTGGCATTGTTCCCCAGAGCCCGCTCGCTCCCTGGCATTGCTCCCCAGAGCCCCAGAACCCGCTCTCTCCCTGGCATTGTTCCCCAGAGCCCGCTCTCTCTGTGGCATTGTTCCCCAGAGCCCGCTCTCTCCCTGGCATTGTTCCCCAGAACCCGCTCTCTCCCTGGCATTGTTCCCCAGAGCCCACTCTCTCCATGGCATTGTTCCCCAGAGCCCGCTCTCTCCAGCATTGTTCCCCAGAACCTGCTCTCTCCAGCATTGTTCCCCAGAGCCCACTCTCTCCATGGCATTGTTCCCCAGAGCCCGCTCTCTCCAGCATTGTTCTCCAGAACCTGCTCTCTCCAGCATTGTTCCCCAGAGCCCACTCTCTCCATGGCATTGTTCCCCAGAGCCCGCTCTCTCCCTGGCATTGTCCCCCAGAGCCCGCTCTCTCCCTGGCATTGTTCCCCAGAGCCCGCTCTCTCCCTGGTATTATTCCCCAGAGCCCGCCCTCTCCCTGGTATTATTCCCCAGAGCCCGCTGTCTCCCTGGCATTGTTTCCCAGAGCCCACTCTCTCCCTGGCATTGTTCCCCAGAGCCTGCTCTCTCCCTAGCATTGTTGACCAGAGCCCGCTCTCTCCCTAGCATTGTTCACCAGAGCCCGCTCTCTCCCTGGCATTGTTCCCCAGAGCCCGCTCTCTCCCTGGCATTGTTCCCCAGAGGCCGCTGTCTCCCTGGCATTGTTTCCCAGAGCCCACTCTCTCCCTGGCATTGTTCCCCAGAGCCTGCTCTCTCCCTAGCATTGTTGACCAGAGCCCGCTCTCTCCCTAGCATTGTTCACCAGAGCCCGCTCTCTCCCTGGCATTGTTCCCCAGAGCCCGCTCTCTCCCTAGCATTGTTCACCAGAGCCCGCTCTCTCCCTGGCATTGTTCCCCAGAGCCCGCTCTCTCCCTAGCATTGTTCCCCAGAGCCCGCTCTCTCCAGCATTGTTCCCCAGAGCCCGCTCTCTCCCTGGCGTTGTCCCACAGAGCCCGCACTCTCCCTGGCATTGTTCCCCAGAGCCCGCTCTCTCCCTGGCATTGTTCCCCAGAGCCCGCTCTCTCCAGCATTGTTCCCAGGAGCCCGCACTCTCCCTGGCATTGTTCCCCAGAGCCGGCTCTCTCCCTGGCATTGTTCCCCAGAGCCCGCTCTCTCCCTGGCATTGTTCCCCAGAGCCCGCTCTCTCCCTGGCATTGTTCCCCAGAGCCCGCTCTCTCCATGGCATTGTTCCCCAGAGCCCGCTCTCTCCCTGGCATTGTTCCCCAGAGCCCGCTCTCTCCCTGGCATTGTTCCCCAGAGCCCAGTCTCTCCCTGGCATTGTTCCCCAGAGCCCGCTCTCTCCATGGTATTGTTCCCCAGAGCCCGCTCTCTCCCTGGCATTGTTCCCCAGAGCCCGCTCTCTCCCTGGCATTGTTCCCCAGAGCCCAGTCTCTCCCTGGCATTGTTCCCCAGAGCCCGCTCTCTCCCTGGCATTGTTCCCCAGAGCCCGCTCTCTCCCTGGCATTGTTCCCCAGAGCCCGCCCTCTCCCTGGCATTGTCCCCCAGAGCCCGCACTCTCCCTGGCATTGTTCCCCAGAGCCCGCTCTCTCCCTGGCATTGTTCCCCAGAGCCCGCTCTCTCCCTGGCATTGTTCCCCAGAGCCCGCTCTCTCCAGCATTGTTCCCCAGAGCCCGCTCTCTCCATGGCATTGTTCCCCAGAGCCCGCTCTCTCCAGCATTGTTCCCCAGAGCCTGCTCTCTCCCTGGCATTGTTCCCCAGACCCCGCTCTCTCCAGCATTGTTCCCCAGAGCCCGCTCGCTCCCAGGCATTGTTCCCCAGAGCCCGCTCTCTCCCTGGCATTGTTCCCCAGAACCCGCTCTCTCCCTGGCATTGTTCCCCAGAGCCCGCTCTCTCTGTGGCATTGTTCCCCAGAGCCCGCTCTCTCCCTGGCATTGTTCCCCAGAGCCAACTCTCTCCCTGGCATTGTTCCCCAGAGCCCGCTCTCTCCCTGGCATTGTTCCCCAGAGCCCGCTCTCTCCCTGGCATTGTTCCCCAGAGCCCGGTCTCTCCCTGGCATTGTACCCCAGAGCCCGCTCTCTCCCTGGCATTGTCCCCCAGAGCCCGCTCTCTCCCTGGCATTGTTCCCCAGAGCCCCAGAGCACGCTCTCTCCCTGGCATTGTTCCCCAGAACCCGCTCTCTCCCTGGCATTGTTCCCCAGAGCCCGCTCTCTCTGTGGCATTGTTCCCCAGAGCCCGCTCTCTCCCTGGCATTGTTCCCCAGAGCCCGCTCTCTCCCTGGCATTGTTCCCCAGAGCCCGCTCTCTCCCTGGCTTTGTTCCCCAGAGCCCGCTCCCTCACTGGCATTGTCCCCAGAGCCCGCTCTCTCCCTGGCATTGTTCCCCGGAGCCTGCTCTCTCCCTGGCATTGTTCCCCAGAGCCCGCTCTCTCCCTGGCATTGTCCCCAGAGCCCGCTCTCTCCCTGGTATTGTTCCCCAGAATCCGCTCTCTCCCTGGCATTGTTCCCCAGAGCCCAGTCTCTCCCTGGCATTGTTCCCCAGAGCCCGCTCTCTCCATGGTATTGTTCCCCAGAGCCCAGTCTCTCCCTGGCATTGTTCCCCAGAGCCCGCCCTCTCCCTGGCATTGTCCCCCAGAGCCCGCACTCTCGCTGGCATTGTTCCCCAGAGCCCGCTCTCTCCCTGGCATTGTTCCCCAGAGCCCGCTCTCTCCCTGGCATTGTTCCCCAGAGCCCGCTCTCTCCCTGGCATTGTTCCCCAGAGCCCGCTCTCTCCCTGGCATTGTTCCCCAGAGCCCGCTCTCTCCCTGGCATTGTTCCCCAGAGCCCGCTCTCTCCCTGGCATTGTTCCCCAGAGCCCGCTCTCTCGCTGGCATTGTTCCCCAGAGCCCGCTCTCTCTGTGGCATTGTTCCCCAGAGCCCGCTCTCTCCCTGGCATTGTTCCCCAGAGCCCGCTCTCTCCCTGGCATTGTTCCCCACAGCCGGCTCTCTCCCTGGCATTGTCCCCCAGAGCCCGCTCTCTCCCTGGCATTGTTCCACAGAGCCCGCTCTCTCCCTGGCATTGTTCCCCAGGGCCCGCTCCCTCCCTGGCATTGTCCCCAGAGCCTGCTCTCCCCCTGGCATTGATCCCCTGAGCCTGCTCTCTCCCTGGCATTGTTCCCCAGAGCCCGCTCTCTCCCTGGCATTGTTCCCCAGAGCCCACTCTCTCGCTGGCATTGTTCCCCAGAGCCCGTGCTCTGCCTGGCATTGTTCCCCAGAGCCCGCTCTCTCCCTGGCATTGTTCCGCAGAGCCCGCTCTCTCCCTGGCATTGTTCCCCAAAGCCCGCTCTCTCCAGCATTGTTCCCCAGAGCCCGCTCTCTCCCTGGCATTGTTCCCCAGAGCCTGCTCTCTCCCTGGCATTGTACCCCAGAGCCTGCTCTCTCCCTGGCATTGTCCCCCAGAGCCCGCTCTCTCCCTGGCATTGTTCCCCAGAGCCCGCTCGCTCCCTGGCATTGTTCCCCAGAGCCCCAGAGCCCGCTCGCTCCCAGGCATTGTTCCCCAGAACCCGCTCTCTCCCTGGCATTGTTCCCCAGAGTCCGCTCTCTCTGTGGCATTGTTCCCCAGAGCCCGCTCTCTCCCTGGCATTGTTCCCCAGAGCCCGCTCTCTCTGTGGCATTGTTCCCCAGAGCCCGCTCTCTCCCTGGCATTGTTCCCCAGAGCCCGCTCTCTCCCTGGCATTGTTCCCCAGAGCCCGCTCTCTCCCTGGCTTTGTTCCCCAGAGCCCGCTCCCTCACTGGCGTTGTCCCCAGAGTCCGCTCTCTCCCTGGCATTGTTCCCCCGAGCCTGCTCTCTCCCTGGCATTGTTCCCCAGAGCCCGCTCTCTCCCTGGCATTGTTCCCCAGAGCCCGCTCTCTCCCTGGCATTGTCCCCAGAGCCCGCTCTCTCCCTGGTATTGTTCCCCAGAATCCGCTCTCTCCCTGACATTGTTCCCCAGAGCCTGCTCTCTCCCTGGCATTGTTCCCCAGAGCCTGCTCTCTCCCTGGCATTGTTCCCCAGAGCCTGCTCTCTCCCTGGCATTGTTCCCCAGAGCACGCTCTCTCCCTGGCATTGTTCCCCAGAGCCCGCTCTCTCCCTGGCATTGTTCCCCAGAGTCTGCTCTCTCCCTGGCATTGTTCCCCAGAGCCCGCTCTCTCCCTGGCATTGTTCCCCAGAGCCCGCTCTCTCCATGGCATTGTTCCCCAAAGCCCGCTCTTTCCCTGGCAATGTTCCCCAGAGCCGGCTCTCTCCCTGGCATTGTTCCCCAGAGCCCGTTGTCTCGCTGGCATTGTTCCCCAGAACCCGCTCTCTCCCTGGCATTGTTCCCCAGAGCCCACTCTCTCCCTGGCATTGTTCCCCAGAGCCCGCTCTCTCCCTGGCATTGTCCCCCAGAGCCCGCTCTCTCCCTGGCATTGTCCCCCAGAGCCCGCTCTGTCCAGCATTGTTCCCCAGAGCCCGCTCTCTCCCTGGAATTGTTCCCCAGAGCCCGGTCTCTCCCTGGCATTGTACCCCAGAGCCCGCTCTCTCCCTGGCATTGTCCCCCAGAGCCCGCTCTCTCCCTGGCATTGTTCCCCAGAGCCCGCTCGCTCCCTGGCATTGCTCCCCAGAGCCCCAGAGCCCGCTCGCTCCCAGGCATTGTTCCCCAGAACCCGCTCTCTCCCTGGCATTGTTCCCCAGAGCCCGCTCGCTCCCTGGCATTGCTCCCCAGAGCCCCAGAGCCCGCTCTCTCCCTGGCATTGTTCCCCAGAACCCGCTCTCTCCCTGGCATTGTTCCCCAGAGCCCGCTCTCTCTGTGGCATTGTTCCCCAGAGCCCGCTCTCTCCCTGGCATTGTTCCCCAGAACCCGCTCTCTCCCTGGCATTGTTCCCCAGAGCCCACTCTCTCCATGGCATTGTTCCCCAGAGCCCGCTCTCTCCAGCATTGTTCCCCAGAGCCCGCTCTCTCCCTGGCATTGTCCCCCAGAGCCCGCTCTCTCCCTGGCATTGTTCCCCAGAGCCCGCTCTCTCCCTGGTATTATTCCCCAGAGCCTGCTCTCTCCCTGGCATTGTTCCCCAGAGCCCGCTGTCTCCCTGGCATTGTTCCCCAGAGCCCAGTCTCTCCCTAGCATTGTTCACCAGAGCCCGCTCTCTCCCTGGCAATGTTCCCCAGAGCCTGCTCTCTCCCTAGCATTGTTCACCAGAGCCCGCTCTCTCCATGGTATTGTTCCCCAGAGCCCGCTCTCTCCCTGGCATTGTTCCACCGAGCCCGCTCTCTCCCTGGCAATGTTCCCCAGAGCCTGCTCTCTCCCTGGCATTGTTCCCCAGAGCCTGCTCTCTCCAGCATTGTTCCCCAGAGCCCGCTCTCTCCCTGGCGTTGTCCCACAGAGCCCGCACTCTCCCTGGCATTGTTCCCCAGAGCCCGCTCTCTCCCTGGCATTGTTCCCCAGAGCCCGCTCTCTCCATGGCATTGTTCCCCAGAGCCCGCTCTCTCCCTGGCATTGTTCCCCAGAGCCCGCTCTCTCCCTGGCATTGTTCCCCAGAGCCCGCTCTCTCCATGGCATTGTTCCCCAGAGCCCGCTCTCTCCCTGGCATTGTTCCCCAGAGCCCGCTCTCTCCATGGTATTGTTCCCCAGAGCCCGCTCTCTCCCTGGCATTGTTCCCCAGAGCCCGCTCTCTCCCCGGCATTGTTCCCCAGAGCCCGCTCTCTCGCTGGCATTGTTCCCCAGAGCCCGCTCTCTCTGTGGCATTGTTCCCCAGAGCCCGCTCTCTCCCTGGCATTGTTCCCCAGAGCCCGCTCTCTCCCTGGCATTGTTCCCCAGAGCCTGCTCTCCCCCTGGCATTGTTCCCCAGAGCCCGCTCTCTCCCTGGCATTGTTCCCCAGAGCCCGCTCTCTCCCTGGCATTGTTCCCCAGCGCCGGCTCTCTCCCTGGCATTGTCCCCCAGAGCCCGCTCTCTCCCTGGCATTGTTCCCCAGAGCCCGCTCTCTCCCTGGCATTGTTCCCCAGGGCCCGCTCCCTCCCTGGCATTGTCCCCAGAGCCCGCTCTCTCCCTGGCATTGTTCCCCAGGGCCCGCTCCCTCCCTGGCATTGTCCCCAGAGCCCGCTCTCTCCCTGGCATTGATCCCCTGAGCCTGCTCTCTCCCTGGCATTGTTCCCCAGAGCCCGTGCTCTGCCTGGCATTGTTCCCCAGGGCCCGCTCTCTCCCTGGCATTGTTCCCCAGAGCCCGCTCTCTCCCTGGCATTGTTCCCCAAAGCCCGCTCTCTCCAGCATTGCTCCCCAGAGCCTGCTCTCTCCCTGGCATTGATCCCCTGAGCCTGCTCTCTCCCTGGCATTGTTCCCCAGAGCCCGTGCTCTGCCTGGCATTGTTCCCCAGAGCCCGCACTCTCACTGCCATTGTCCCCCAGAGCCCGCTCTCTCCCTGACATTCTTCCACAGAGCCCGCTCTCTCCCTGGCATTGTTCCCCAGAGCCGCTCTCTCCCTGGCATTGTCCCCCAGAGCCCGCTCTCTCCCTGGCATTGTTCCCCAGAGCCCGCTCGCTCCCTGGCATTGTTCCCCAGAGCCCCAGAGCCCGCTCGCTCCCAGGCATTGTTCCCCAGAACCCGCTCTCTCCCTGGCATTGTTCCCCAGAGTCCGCTCTCTCTGTGGCATTGTTCCCCAGAGCCCGCTCTCTCCCTGGCATTGTTCCCCAGAGCCCGCTCTCTCCCTGGCATTGTTCCCCAGAGCCCGCTCTCTCTGTGGCATTGTTCCCCAGAGCCCGCTCTCTCCCTGGCATTGTTCCCCAGAGCCCGCTCTCTCCCTGGCATTGTTCCCCAGAGCCCGCTCTCTCCCTGGCTTTGTTCCCCAGAGCCCGCTCTCTCCCTGGCATTGTCCCCAGAGCCCGCTCTCTCCCTGGCATTGTTCCCCGGAGCCTGCTCTCTCCCTGGCATTGTTCCCCAGAGCCCGCTCTCTCCCTGGCATTGTTCCCCAGAGCCCGCTCTCTCCCTGGCATTGTCCCCAGAGCCCGCTCTCTCCCTGGTATTGTTCCCCAGAATCCGCTCTCTCCCTGACATTGTTCCCCAGAGCCCGCTCTCTACCTGGCATTGTTCCCCAGAGCCCGCTCTCTCCCTGGCATTGTTCCCCAGAGCCCGCTCTCTCCCTGGCATTGTTCCCCAGAGCCTGCTCTCTCCCTGGCATTGTTCCCCAGAGCCCGCTCTCTCCCTGGCATTGTTCCCCAGAGCCTGCTCTCTCCCTGGCATTGTTCCCCAGAGCCCGCTCTCTACCTGGCATTGTTCCCCAGAGCCCGCTCTCTCCCTGGCATTGTTCCCCAGAGCCCGCTCTCTCCCTGGCATTGTTCCCCAGAGCCTGCTCTCTCCCTGGCATTGTTCCCCAGAGCCCGCTCTCTCCCTGGCATTGTTCCCCAGAGCCCGCTCTCTCCCTGGCATTGTTCCCCAGAGCCCGTTGTCTCGCTGGCATTGTTCCCCAGAACCCGCTCTCTCCCTGGCATTGTTCCCCAGAGCCCACTCTCTCCATGGCATTGTTCCCCAGAGCCCGCTCTCTCCAGCATTGTTCCCCAGAACCTGCACTCTCCCTGGCATTGTTCCCCAGAGCCCGCTCTCTCCCTGGCATTGTCCCCCAGAGCCCGCTCTCTCCCTGGCATTGTTCCCCAGAGCCCGCTCTCTCCCTGGTATTATTCCCCAGATCCTGCTCTCTCCCTGGCATTGTTCCCCAGAGCCCGCTGTCTCCCTGGCATTGTTCCCCAGAGCCCACTCTCTCCCTGGCATTGTTCCCCAGAGCCCGCTCTCTCCCTAGCATTGTTCACCAGAGCCCGCTCTCTCCCTGGCAATGTTCCCCAGAGCCTGCTCTCTCCCTAGCATTGTTCACCAGAGCCCGCTCTCTCCCTGGCAATGTTCCCAAGAGCCCGCTCTCTCCATGGTATTGTTCCCCAGAGCCCGCTCTCTCCCTGGCATTGTTCCACAGAGCCCGCTCTCTCCCTGGCAATGTTCCCCAGAGCCTGCTCTCTCCCTGGCATTGTTCCCCAGAGCCCGCTCTCTCCAGCATTGTTCCCCAGAGCCCGCTCTCTCCCTGGCGTTGTCCCACAGAGCCCGCACTCTCCCTGGCATTGTTCCACAGAGCCCGCTCTCTCCCTGGCATTGTTCCCCAGAGCCCGCTCTCTCCCTGGCATTGTTCCCCAGAGCCCGCTCTCTCCATGGCATTGTTCCCCAGAGCCCGCTCTCTCCCTGGCATTGTTCCCCAGAGCCCAGTCTCTCCCTGGCATTGTTCCCCAGAGCCCGCTCTCTCCATGGTATTGTTCCCCAGAGCCCGCCCTCTCCCTGGCATTGTCCCCCAGAGCCCGCTCTCTCCCTGGCATTGTTCCCCAGAGCCCGCTCTCTCCCTGGTATTGTTCCCCAGAGCCCGCTCTCTCCCTGGCATTGTTCCCCAGAGCCCAGTCTCTCCCTGGCATTGTTCCTCAGAGCCCGCTCTCTCCCTGGCATTGTTCCCCAGAGCCCGCTCTCTCCCTGGCATTGTACCCCAGAGCCCGCTCTCTCCCTGGCATTGTTCCCCAGAGCCCGCTCTCTCCCTGGCATTGTTCCCCAGAGCCCGCTGTCTCGCTGGCATTGTTCCCCAGAGCCCGCTCTCTCTGTGGCATTGTTCCCCAGAGCCCGCTCTCTCCCTGGCATTGTTCCCCAGAGCCCGCTCTCTCTGTGGCATTGTTCCCCAGAGCCCGCTCTCTCCCTGGCATTGTTCCCCAGAGCCCGCTCTCTCCCTGGCATTGTTCCCCAGAGCCTGCTCTCCCCCTGGCATTGTTCCCCAGAGCCCGCTCTCTCCCTGGCATTGTTCCCCAGAGCCCGCTCTCTCCCTGGCATTGTTCCCCAGAGCCCGCTCTCTCCCTGGCATTGTTCCCCAGAGCCCGCTCTCTCCCTGGCATTGTTCCCCAGAGCCCGCTCTCTCCATGGCATTGTTCCCCAGAGCCCGCTCTCTCCCTGGCATTGTTCCCCAGAGCCCGCTCTCTCCCTGGCATTGTTCCCCAGAGCCCGCTCTCTCCATGGCATTGTTCCCCAGAGCCCGCTCTCTCCCTGGCATTGTTCCCCAGAGCCCGCTCTCTCCATGGTATTGTTCCCCAGAGCCCAGTCTCTCCCTGGCATTGTTCCCCAGAGCCCGCCCTCTCCCTGGCATTGTCCCCGAGAGCCCGCTCTCTCCCTGGCATTGTTCCCCAGAGCCCGCTCTCTCCCTGGCATTGTTCCCCAGAGCCCGCTCTCTCCCTGGCATTGTTCCCCAGAGCCCGCTCTCTCCCTGGCATTGTTCCCCAGAGCCCGCTCTCTCCCTGGCATTGTTCCCCAGAGCCCGCTCTCTCCCTGGCATTGTTCCCCAGAGCCCGCTCTCTCCCTGGCATTGTTCCCCAGAGCCCGCTCTCTCGCTGGCATTGTTCCCCAGAGCCCGCTCTCTCTGTGGCATTGTTCCCCAGAGCCCGCTCTCTCCCTGGCATTGTTCCCCAGAGCCCGCTCTCTCCCTGGCATTGTTCCCCAGAGCCTGCTCTCCCCCTGGC
Organism: Somniosus microcephalus; assembly: GCF_052327205.1. Taxonomy (NCBI): domain Eukaryota; kingdom Metazoa; phylum Chordata; class Chondrichthyes; order Squaliformes; family Somniosidae; genus Somniosus; species Somniosus microcephalus. The sequence goes on from NC_141019.1 coordinate 6,884,672, forward strand.
ATTGTTCCCCAGAGCCCGCTCTCTCCCTGGCATTGTTCCCCAGAGTCCGCTCTCTCCCTGGCATTGTTCCCCAGAGCCGGCTCTCTCCCTGGCATTGTCCCCCAGAGCCCGCTCTCTCCCTGGCATTGTTCCCCAGAGCCCGCTCTCTCCCTGGCATTGTTCCCCAGGGCCCGCTCCCTCCCTGGCATTGTCCCCAGAGCCCGCTCTCTCCCTGGCATTGTTCCCCAGAGCCTGCTCTCTCCCTGGCATTGATCCCCTGAGCCTGCTCTCTCCCTGGCATTGTTCCCCAGAGCCCGCTCTCTCGCTGGCATTGTTCCCCAGAGCCCGCTGTCTCCCTGGCATTGTTCCCCAGAGCCCGCTCTCTCCCTGGCATTGTTCCCCAGAGCCCGCTCTCTCCCTGGCATTGTTCCCCAGAGCCCGCTCTCTCCCTGGCATTGTTCCCCAGAGCCTGCTCTCTCCCTGGCATTGTTCCCCAGAGCCCGCTCTCTCCCTGGCATTGTTCCCCAGAGTCTGCTCTCTCCCTGGCATTGTTCCCCAGAGCCCGCTCTCTCCGCGGCATTGTTCCCCAGAGCCCGCTCTCTCCATGGCATTGTTCCCCAAAGCCCGCTCTTTCCCTGGCAATGTTCCCCAGAGCCGGCTCTCTCCCTGGCATTGTTCCCCAGAGCCCGCTCTCTCCCTGGCATTGTTCCCCAGAGCCCGTTGTCTCGCTGGCATTGTTCCCCAGAACCCGCTCTCTCCCTGGCATTGTTCCCCAGAGCCCACTCTCTCCATGGCATTGTTCCCCAGAGCCCGCTCTCTCCAGCATTGTTCCCCAGAACCTGCACTCTCCCTGGCATTGTTCCCCAGAGCCCACTCTCTCCCTGGCATTGTTCCCCAGAGCCCGCTCTCTCCCTAGCATTGTTCACCAGAGCCCGCTCTCTCCCTGGCAATGTTCCCCAGAGCCTGCTCTCTCCCTAGCATTGTTCACCAGAGCCCGCTCTCTCCCTGGCAATGTTCCCCAGAGCCTGCTCTCTCCCTGGCATTGTTCCCCAGAGCCCTCTCTCTCCCTGGCATTGTTCCCCAGAGCCCGCTCTCTCCCTGGCATTGTTCCACAGAGCCCGCTCTCTCCCTGGCAATGTTCCCCAGAGCCTGCTCTCTCCCTGGCATTGTTCCCCAGAGCCCGCTCTCTCCAGCATTGTTCCCCAGAGCCCGCTCTCTCCCTGGCGTTGTCCCACAGAGCCCGCACTCTCCCTGGCATTGTTCCCCAGAGCCCGCTCTCTCCCTGGCATTGTCCCACAGAGCCCGCACTCTCCCTGGCATTGTTCCCCAGAGCCCGCTCTCTCCCTGGCATTGTTCCCCAGAGCCCGCTCTCGCCATGGCATTGTTCCCCACAGCCCGCTCTCTCCCTGGCATTGTTCCCCAGAGCCCGCTCTCTCCCTGGCATTGTTCCCCAGAGCCCGCTCTCTCCATGGCATTGTTCCCCAGAGCCCGCTCTCTCCCTGGCATTGTTCCCCAGAGCCCAGTCTCTCCCTGGCATTGTTCCCCAGAGCCCGCTCTCTCCCTGGCATTGTTCCCCAGAGCCCAGTCTCTCCCTGGCATTGTTCCCCAGAGCCCGCCCTCTCCCTGGCATTGTCCCCCAGAGCCCGCTCTCTCCCTGGCATTGTTCCCCAGAGCCCGCTCTCTCCCTGGCATTGTTCCCCAGAGCCCGCTCTCTCCCTGGCATTGTACCCCAGAGCCCGCTCTCTCCCTGGCATTGTTCCCCAGAGCCCGCTCTCTCCCTGGCATTGTTCCCCAGAGCCCGCTCTCTCCCTCGCATTGTTCCCCAGAGCCCACTCTCTCCCTGGCATTGTTCCCCAGAGCCCGCTCTCTCGCTGGCATTGTTCCCCAGAGCCCGCTCTCTCTGTGGCATTGTTCCCCAGAGCCCGCTCTCTCCCTGGCATTGTTCCCCAGAGCCCGCTCTCTCCCTGGCATTGTTCCCCAGAGCCTGCTCTCCCCCTGGCATTGTTCCCCAGAGCCCGCTCTCTCCCTGGCATTGTTCCCCAGAGCCCGCTCTCTCCCTGGCATTGTTCCCCAGAGCCGGCTCTCTCCCTGGCATTGTCCCCCAGAGCCCGCTCTCTCCCTGGCATTGTTCCCCAGAGCCCGCTCTCTCCCTGGCATTGTTCCCCAGAGCCTGCTCTCTCCCTGGCATTGATCCCCTGAGCCTGCTCTCTCCCTGGCATTGTTCCCCAGAGCCCACTCTCTCGCTGGCATTGTTTCCCAGAGCCCGTGCTCTGCCTGGCATTGTTCCCCAGAGCCCGCTCTGTCCCTGGCATTGTTCCCCAGAGCCCGCTCTCTCCCTGGCATTGTTCCCCAAAGCCCGCTCTCTCCAGCATTGTTCCCCAGAGCCCGCTCTCTCCCTGGCATTGATCCCCAGAGCCCGCTCTCTCCCTGGCATTGTCCCCCAGAGCCCGCTCTGTCCAGCATTGTTCCCCAGAGCCCGCTCTCTCCCTGGCATTGTTCCCCAGAGCCGCTCTCTCCTTGGCATTGTTCCCCAGAGCCCGCTCTCTCCCTGGCATTGTTCCCCAGGGCCCGCTCTCTCCCTGGCATTGTTCCCCAGAGCCCGCTCTCTCCCTGGCATTGTTCCCCAGGCCTCGCTCCCTCCCTGGCATTGTACCCAGAGCCCGCTCTCTCCCTGGCATTGTCCCCCAGAGCCCGCTCTCTCCCTGGCATTGTTCCCCAGAGCCCGCTCTCTCCCTGGCATTGTTCCCCAGGGCTCGCTCCCTCCCTGGCATTGTACCCAGAGCCCGCTCTCTCCCTGGCATTGATCGCCTGAGCCTGCTCTCTCCCTGGCATTGTTCCCCAGAGCTCGCTCTCTCCCTGGCATTGTACCCAGAGCCCGCTCTCTCCCTGGCATTGTTCCCCAGAGCCCGCTCTCTCCCTGGCATTGTTCCCCAGGGCCCGCTCTCTCCCTGGCATTGTTCCCCAGAGCCCGCTCTCTCTGTGGCATTGTTCCCCAGAGCCCGCTCTCTCCCTGGCATTGTTCCCCAGAGCCCGCTCTTTCCCTGGCATTGTCCCCCAGAGCCCGCTCTCTCCCTGGCATTGTTCCCCAGAGCCCGCTCTCTCCCTGGCATTGTTCCCCAGGGCTCGCTCCCTCCCTGGCATTGTACCCAGAGCCCGCTCTCTCCCTGGCATTGATCGCCTGAGCCTGCTCTCTCCCTGGCATTGTTCCCCAGGGCCCGCTCTCTCCCTGGCATTGTTCCCCAGAGCCCGCTCTCTCTGTGGCATTGTTCCCCAGAGCCCGCTCTCTCCCTGGCATTGTTCCCCAGAGCCCGCTCTCTCCCTGGCATTGTTCCCCAGGGCTCGCTCCCTCCCTGGCATTGTCCCCCAGAGCCCGCTCTCTCCCTGGCACTGTTCCCCAGAGCCCGTGCTCTGCCTGGCATTGTTCCCCAGAGCCCGCTCTCTCCCTGGCATTGCTCCCCAAATCCCGCTCTCTCCAGCATTGTTCCCCAGAGCCCGCTCTCTCCCTGGCATTGTTCCCCAGAGCCCGCTCTCTCACTGCCATTGTCCCCCAGAGCCCGCTCTCTCCCTGACATTCTTCCACAGAGCCCGGTCTCTGCCTGGCATTGTTCCCCAGAGCCCGCTCTCTGCCTGGCATTGTTCCCCCAGAACCCGCTCCCTCCCTGGCATTGTTCCCCAGAGACGGCTCTCTCCATGGCATTGTCCCCCAGAGCCCGCTCTCTCCCTGGCATTGTTTCCCAGAGCCTGCTCTCTCCCTGGCATTGTTCCCCAGAGCCCGCTCTCTCCAGCATTGTTCCCCAGAGCCCGCTCTCTCCCTGGCATTGTCCCACAGAGCCCGCACTCTCCCTGGCATTGTTCCCCAGAGCCCGCTCTCTCCCTGGCATTGTTCCCCAGAGCCTGCTCTCTCCCTGGCATTGTACCCCAGAGCCTGCTCTCTCCCTGGCATTGTTCCCAGAGCCTGCTCTCTCCCTGGCATTGTACCCCAGAGCCTGCTCTCTCCCTGGCATTGTTCCCCAGAGCCCGCTCTCTCCAGCAATGTTCCCCAGAGCCCGCTCTCTCCCTGGCATTGTTCCCCAAAGCCCGCTCTCTCCAGCATTGTTCCACAGAGCCCGGTCTCTCCCTGGCATTGTTCCCCAGAGCCCGCTCTCTCCCTGGCATTGTTCCCCAGAGCCTGCTCTACCCCTGGCATTGTTCCCCAGAGCCTGCTCTCTCCCTGGCATTGTCCCCCAGAGCCCGCTCTCTCCATGGCATTGTTCCCCAGAGCCCGCTCTCTCCCTGGCAATGTTCCCCAGAGCCGGCTCTCTCCCTGGCATTGTGCCCCAGGGCCCGCTCTCTCCCTGGCATTGTTCCCCAGAGCCCGCTCTCTCCCTGGCATTGTACCCCAGAGCCTGCGATCGGCGTGGCATTGTTGCCCAGAGCCCGCTCTCTCCCTGGCTTTGTTCCCCAGAGCCCGCTGTCTCCCTGGCATTGTTCCCCAGAGCCCGCTCTCTCCCTGGCATTGTTCCCCACAGCCCGCTCTCTCCAGCATTGTTCCCCAGAGCCTGCTCTCTCCCTGGCATTGTTCCCCAGAGCCCACTCTCTCCCTGGCATTGTCCCCCTGAGCCCGCTCTCTCCTTGGCATTGTTCCCCAGAGCCCGCTCTCTCCCTGGCATTGTTCCCAGAGCCCGCTCTCTCCCTGGCACTGTTCCCCAGAGCCCGCTCTCTCCCTGGCATTGTTCCCCAGAGGCTGCTCTCTCCCTGGCATTGTCCCCCAGAGCCCGCTCTCTCCAGCATTGTTCCCCAGAGCCGCTCTCTCCCTGGCATTGTTCCCCAGAGCCCGCTCTCTCCCTGGCATTGTCCCCCAGAGCCCGCTGTTTCCCTGGCATTGTTCTCCAGAGCCCGCTCTCTCCCTGGCATTGTCCCCCAGAGCCCGCTCTCTCCCTGGCATTGTTTCCCAGAGCCCGCTCTCTCCCTGGCATTGTTCCCCAGAGCCCGCTCTCTCCCTGGCATTGTTCACCAGAGCCTGCTCTCTCCCTGGCATTGTTCCCCAGAGCCTGCTCTCTCCCTGGCATTGTCCCCCAGAGCCCGCTCTCTCCCTGGCATTGTACCTCAGAGCCCACTCTCTCCCTGGCATTGTTCCCCAGAGCCCGCTCTCTCCCTGGCATTGTTCCCAAGAGCCTGCTCTCTCTGTGGCATTGTTCCCCAGAGCCCGCTCTCTCCCTGGCATTGTCCCCCAGAGCCCGCTGTCTCACTGGCATTGTTCCCCAGAGCACGCTCTCTCCCTGGCATTGTTCCCCAGAGCCCGCTCTCTCCCTGGCATTGTCCCCCAGAGCCCGCTCTCTCCAGCATTGTTCCCCAGAGCCCGCTCTCTCCCTGGCATTTTTCCCCAGAGCCCACTCTCTCCGTGGCATTGTTCCCCAGAGCTGCTCTCTCCCTGGCATTGTTCCCCAGAGCCCACTCTCTCCTTGGCATTGTTCCCCAGAGCCCGCTCTCACCCTGGCCTTGTACCCCAGAGCCCGCTCTCTCCAGCATTGTTCCCCAGAGCCCGCTCTCTCCCTGGCATTTTTCCCCAGAGCCCGCTCTCTCCCTGGCATTGTTCCCCAGAGCCCGCTCTCTCCCTGGCATTGTTCCCCAGAGCCCGCTCTCTCCATGGCATTGTTCCCCAGGGCCCGCTCTCTCCCTGGCATTGTTCCCCAGAGCCCGCTCTCTCCCTGGCATTGTTCCCCAGAGCCTGCTCGCTCCCTGGCATTGTTCCCCAGAGCCCACTCTCTCCCTGGCATTGTTCCCCAGAGCCCGCTCTCTCCCTGGCATTGTTCCCCAGAGCCCGCTCTCTCCCTGGCATTGTTCCCCAGAGCCCGCTCTCTCCCTGGCATTGTTCCCCAGAGCCCGCTCTCTCCCTGGCATTGTTCCCCAGAGCCCGCTGTCTCCCTGGCATTGTTCTCCAGAGCCCGCTCTCTCCCTGGCATTGTCCCCCAGAGCCCGCTGTCTCCCTGGCATTGTTCCCCAGAGCCCGTTCTCTCCCTGGCATTGTTCCCCAGAGCCCGCTCTCTCCCTGGCATTGACCCCAGAGACCGCTGTCTCCCTGGCATTGTTCCCCATAGCCCGCTCTCTCCCTGGCATTGTTCCCCAGAGCCCGTTCTCTCCCTGGCATTGTTCCCCAGAGCCCGCTCTCTCCCTGGCATTGTCCCCCAGAGCCCGCTCTCTCCCTGGCATTGTTCCCCAGAGCCCGCTCTCTCCCTGGCATTGATCCCAGAGACCGCTCTCTCCAGCATTGTTCCCCAGAGCCCGCTCTCTCCCTGGCATTGTTCCCCAGAGCCGCTCTCTCCCTGGCATTGTTCCCCAGAGCCCACTCTCTCCAGCATTGTTCCCCAGAGCCCGCTCTCTCCCTGGCATTGTTCCCCAGAACCCGCTCTCTCCCTGGCATTGTTCCCCAGAGCCGCTCTCTCCCTGGCATTGTTCCCCAGAGCCCACTCTCTCCAGCATTGTTCCCCAGAGCCCGCTCTCTCCCTGGCATTGTTCCCCAGAGCGCGCTCTCTCCAGCATTGTCCCCCAGAGCCCGCTCTCTCCCTGGCATTGTTCCCCAGAGCCCACTCTCTCCAGCATTGTTCCCCAGAGCCCGCTCTCTCCCTGGCATTGTTCCCCAGAGCGCGCTCTCTCCAGCATTGTCCCCCAGAGCCCACTCTCTCCAGCATTGTTCCCCAGAGCCCGCTCTCTCCCTGGCATTGTTCCCCAGAGCGCGCTCTCTCCAGCATTGTCCCCCAGAGCCCACTCTCTCCTTTGCATTTTTCCTCAGAGCCCGCTCTCTCCCTGTCATTGTTCCCCAGAGCCCGCTCTCTCCAGCATTGTCCCCCAGAGCCCGCTCTCTCCCTGGCATTGTTCCCCAGAGCCCGCTCTCTCCCTGGCAATGTCCCCCAGAGCCCACTCTCTCCCTGGCATTGTTCCCCAGAGCCCGCTCTCTCCCTGGCATTGTTCCCCAGAGCCCGCTCTCTCCCTGGCATTGTTCCCCAGAGCCTGCTCGCTCCCTGGCATTGTTCCCCAGAGCCCGCTCTCTCCCTGGCATTGTTCCCCAGAGCCCGCTGTCTCCCTGGCACTGTTACCCAGAGCCCGCTTTCTCCCTGGCATTGTTCCCCAGAGCCCGCTCTCTCCCTGGCATTGTTCCCCAGAGCCTGCTCGCTCCCTGGCATTGTTCCCCAGAGCCCGCTCTCTCCCTGGCATTGTCCCCCAGAGCCCGCTCTCTCCCTGGCATTGTTCCCCAGAGCCCGCTCTCTCCCTGGCATTGTCCCCCAGAGCCCGCTGTCTCCCTGGCATTGTTCCCCAGAGCCCGCTCTCTCCCTGGCATTGTTCCCCAGAGCCCGCTCTCTCCCTGGCATTGTTCCCCAGAGCCCGCTCTCTCCAGCATTGTACCTCAGAGCCCGCTCTCTCCCTGTCATTGTTCCGCAGAGCCCGCTCTCTCCCTGGCATTGTCCCCCAGAGCCCACTATCTCCCTGGCATTGTTCTCCAGAGCCCCCTCTCTCCCTGGCATTGTTCCCCAGAGCCCGCTCTCTCCCTGGCATTGTCCCCCAGAGCCCGCTCTCTCCGTGGCATTCTTCCCCAGAGCCCGCTCTCTCCATGGCACTGTTCCCCAGAGCGCACTCTCTCCCTGGCATTGTTCCCCAGAGCCCGCTCTCTCCCTGGCATTGTTCCCCAGAGCCCACTCTCTCCCTGGCATTGTTCCCCAGTGCCCGCTCTCTCCCTGGCATTGTTCCCCAGAGCCCGCTCTCACCCTGGCATTGTTCCCCAGATCCCGCTCTCTCCCTGGCGTTGTTCCCCAGAGCCCGCTGTCTCCCTGGCATTGTTCCCCAGAGCCCGCTCTCTCCCTGGCATTGATCCCCAGAGCCCGCTTGTGAGGGTGCCGGTTAGTTCTCCTAGTAACCCCTAGGTGGCACCTTCATGAGTGGTTACCCCTCTCTTTTTATTTGACCAAAAACAAGTTCACAAATGAACTGACAAAAAACCAATAACCCTTTTAAATAACCCTCCACCAATCAAATTAAAATTTGGTTGTCCAGATTAATTATGCACTCCAGTCCCCGCGGCGCCCACCGGTCACGAAAAAGCTCGAGCGTGCCGGCGGACACCGCGTGCTCCATCTCTAGGGCCACCCGGGCGCGAACATGGCCACGGAAGAGGGGGAGGCAATCCGGTCGGACGACCCCCTCGCTCGCCCGCTGCCAGGACCAATTAATGGCTTTCTTGGCCAGGCCCAGGAGCAGGCCCACGAGGAGGTCCTCCGACCCGCCCGCTCCCCTCCGCACGGGGTGACCGTAGATCAGGAGCGTGGGACTGAAGTGCAACCAAAAAGTGGAAGAGGGGCTGCAACTTCTCACACCCCATATAAACGTGAAAGACGGACTCCTCCAGACCGCAAAACAAACAGGCGGTCTGGGAGTCCGTAAACCTATTTAAAAATCTATTGCACGGAACTGCTCTGTGCAACACCCTCCAGGCCAAATCCCCGATAGAACAAGGGAGGACTCCCGCATAGAGAGCCCCCCATTGGGGACCTCCGTCTCCGTCCGGAGGTAAAATGGCACGCCACGGCGTGTCGGGACGGCAGGCGAAGATGGCAAAGTGGAAGGTGTGCAAGAGCAGCCCGTACAGGAAACCCCTCCGCGCAGAATGAAAAAGCACGGAGGGCATTTCCTCGAGACGGCTCAAGTTGTGAGGCACCGATCCCCGAGGGGAGTTTCGGGGCAAGGCGCCGATAAGGAATTCCATCCGAACGGGAGTAAGCTCAGACGGGATCTCCCCACGTGCCCGAGCCGCCTCGATGCACCTCGTGGCGCCGGGGGGCAGCATCGCTTTCACCGCCCCGATGGCATCGACCGTGAGCTGGACGCCGTCCCACGACATGCGCCTCGCCAGCTCCTCTGGCGCCATCCAGCCCGCTCCTCCGCCATCGAGTAGGTCCCCGACTCTAGTCACCCTGGCAGGCACAGCCCTGCGTTCCGCCAGCCACCCAAACTCGCGGACGTGGAGGTGCGGATTCCTGAACAGCGGCTCCCGGAGGACAGCCGCCGCTCCTGACGGGGGAGAGCTCCGCCTGGAGGCGACGTGATTCCAAACCCATAGTAGTTCCTGGTAAAAGACAGGCAGCTCCCGCAGGCTCTCACGCCTGCCGCTCCCCTCCAAAAACAGGAGCTGCGTGTCGTAATTGAGGCCGTGCAGCTGGCGGAAAAAATACGTCGCCAGCGCACACCATCTTGGAGGATTCTCGACGTACAGGTATCTCTGCAGCGTCCGAAGACGGAAAGTCGCAACCTGGGTGCGGAGGCACACCAACGCCTGACCGCCCTCCCTAAGCGGGAGACTCAGAACCGCGGCAGCGACCCAGTGCATCCTGTTGTTCCAGAAGAAGTCGACGAGCTTCTTCTGTATCCTGGCGACAAACGCAGGGGGGGGGGTCAGAGTAACCAACCGGTACCACAACATGGCGGCCACCAGTTGGTTTATGACCAATGCCCGACCCCTGTAGGACAACACTCGGAGCAATCCTGTCCAGCGTCCTAAGCGAGCGGTGACTTTGGCTTCCAGCTCGTGCCAGTTCGCCGGCCAGGCGTCCTCGGCCGGGCTGAGGTAGACTCCCAAGTAGAGGAGGTGCGTAGTACTCCAGGCGAAGGGCCTGAACTCCTCCGGCAGAGAGTCCACCTGCCACTGACCCACCAGGAGTCCAGAACATTTCCCCCAGTTGATCCTGGCGGAGGATGCGTCCGAGTAAATCTGCTGGCATTCCCGCATCCTCCGCAAGTCAACGGGATCCGTGACCACGAGGAGCACGTCATCGGCGTAAGCCGAGAGGACCACCTCCACGCCCGGCCCTTGCAGAGCCAATCCCGCCAACCTCTTGCGCAAGAGGCGCAGGAAAGGCTCCACGCAAATGGCATATAACTGGCCGGACATGGGGCATCCCTGACGCACCCCCCTCCCGAAGCGAAGGGGCGCCGTCAAGGACCCGTTAACTTTAATCAGACACTCCGCGGCAGCGTACAGAAGTCGGATCCGGGCGACAAAATGCGTCCCGAACCCGAAAGCGCGCAGAGTCCCGAAAAGATACTCGTGATCCACCCTGTCGAATGCCTTCTCCTGATCCAGGGAAAGGAAGGCGACCGACAGACCAGCCCTCTGGGAATGGTGGACCAGGTCCCGGACCAGATGGATATTATCGTGAATGGTCCGGCCCGGGACCGTGTAGGACTGGTCGGGATGGATCATGCGGGCCAGCACGGTGCCAAGGCGAACAGACATGGCCCTGGCAAAGATTTTATAATCCGTGCTGAGGAGGGAGACCGGGCGCCAGTTCTTAAGGAGGCGGAGATCACCCCTCTTAGGCAGCAGGACGATCACCGCCCTGCGCCACGAGAGGGGCATCTCCCCGGTCGCCAAACATTCCCCCAGGACCCGCACGTAGTCGCCCCCCAGGACGCCCCAGAACGCCCTGTGGAACTCCACGGTCAGCCCGTCCAGCCCCGGGGACTTCCCCCTAGAGAGCTGGCGGAGGGCGCCGGACAGCTCCTCCAAACTCAGAGGAGCGTCCAATTTTTCGGCGCCCTCCAGGCCGACCTTTGGCAGGTCCTCCCACAAAACTCCGCGCGCGTCCTCGCTGGACGGATCCGGAGAGAACAGAGCCCCGTAATAGGCGCGGGTCTCCGCGCGGATTCCCTCCGGATCCGAGACCGGAGATCCGTCGTCGGCCAGCAGCTCCAAAAGCTGCTTACGGACCCCCGTCTTTTTTCCAGCGAGTAGAAGAAGGGGGAGCCGCGGTCCAGGTCCCGCAGGAACTGGATCCGCGACCTCACGTACGCGCCTCGGGACCCGACGAGCCGCAGGTCCTTCAATGGGGCCATTCTTCTCGATTGACGGGCCATCCTGGGATCCGTCGGACTCTCGAGTTTCTTAAAAGGAGGTTCTGGTGGCCCGCTATGGAAGCCGACACCCGGACCTTTGTCTCCGCCTGTCCCGTCTGTGCCCAGAACAAGACATCCCAACAACCTCCGCTTGGTCTCCTGCATCCCTTGCCTATTCCCAGCCGTCCCTGGTCTCATATTGCCCTGGATTTCATCACCGGGCTACCTCCATCTGAAGGATTCACCACCATCCTAGTTGTGGTTGATCGCTTTTCAAAGGCTGCTCACTTCGTTCCTCTTGTCAAGCTTCCCTCGGCCAGGGAGACCGCCCAGCTGGTTGTCCAACACGTCTTCCGCCTCCATGGCTTGCCCCTGGATGTTGTCTCTGACCGTGGTCCTCAGTTTTCATCTAGGTTTTGGAAGTCCTTTTGTTCCCTCCTGGGGGCTTCCGTCAGTCTCTCTTCAGGGTTCCACCCTCAATCTAACGGCCAGACTGAGAGAACTAATCAGGATCTGGAGAGGGTGCTACGAAGCTTTGTGTCCTCCAATCCTTCCTCCTGGAGCAAGTACCTGGTCCGGGCAGAGTATGCACATAATACCCTTCAGAGCTCCTCCACTGGTCTTTCGCCTTTTGAGTGCCAATATGGCTTCCAACCGCCACTCTTCCCAGAACAGGAGAAGGAGGTAGGAGTGCCGGCTGCCCAGGGGTTAATCCAACGCTGCCGTCGTACCTGGAGGAGGGTCCGATCCGCCTTGCAGCTTGCCTCATCTCGGCAGAAGGTACAGGCCGACCGTCACCGTCGCCCAGCTCCTCGGTTCCGGACCGGACAGAAGGTCTGGCTGTCTACCAAGAATCTTCCGCTCCATGTAGAGTCCCGCAAGTTGGCTCCCCGGTTCATAGGACTTTTTAGGATTTTGGAGCAAGTAAACCCGGTGGCCTACCGGCTCCTCCTTCCTCGATCGATGAGGATACATCCCACATTTCATGTTTCTCACCTCAAGCCGGTACTTACTAGTCCCTTGGTTCCTGCGGCTAGACCTCCACCCCCGCCCCGTATGATCGACGGCCAGCAAGCCTTCACGGTCCGTCGTCTCCTTGATTGTCGCCGGGTCAGGAGGAGCATCCAATACCTGGTTGACTGGGAGGGTTTCGGTCCTGAGGAGCATTCCTGGGTTCCGGCCCGGGACATTTTGGATCCGGAACTCATAAGGGATTTTCGCCGTCGCCACCCTGCTCGTCCAGGAGGAACGTCAGGAGCCGTTCCTAGGGGAGGGGGTCCTGTGAGGGTGCCGGTTAGTTCTCCTAGTAACCCCTAGGTGGCACCTTCATGAGTGGTTACCCCTCTCTTTTCATTGGACCAAACAAAAGAAACAATTTCACAAATAAGGTGACAAAACCCAATTACCCTTTTAAATAACCCTCCACCAATCAAATTAAAATTTGGTTGTCCCGATTAACAATGCACTCCAGTCCCCGCGGCGCCCACCGGTCACGAAAGAGCTCGAGCGTGCCGGCGGACACCGCGTGCTCCATCTCTAGGGCCACCCGGGCGCGAACATGGCCACGGAAGAGGGGGAGGCAATCCGGTCGGACGACCCCCTCGCTCGCCCGCTGCCAGGACCAATTGATGGCTTTCTTGGCCAGGCCCAGGAGCAGGCCCACGAGGAGGTCCTCCGACCCGCCCGCTCCCCTCCGCACGGGGTGACCGTAGATCAGGAGCGTGGGACTGAAGTGCAACCAAAATTTGAGGAGCAGCCCCCTCAAAAAATGGAAGAGGGGCTGCAACCTCTCACACCCCGTGTAGACGTGAAAGACGGACTCCTCCAGACCGCAAAACAAACAGGCGGTCTGGGAGTCCGTAAACCTATTTAAAAATCTATTGCACGGAACTGCTCTGTGCAACACCCTCCAGGCCAAATCCCCGATAGAACAAGGGAGGACTCCCGCATAGAGAGCCCCCCATTGGGGACCTCCGCCTCCGTCCGGAGGTAAAACGGCACGCCACGGCGTGTCCGGACGGCAGGCGAAGATGGCAAAGTGGAAGGTGTGCAAGAGCAGCCCGTACAGGAAACCCCTCCGCGCAGAATGAAAAAGCATGGAGGGTATTTCCTCGAGACGGCTCAAGTTGTGAGGCGCCGATCCCCGAGGGGAGTCTCGGGGCAAGGCGCCGATAAGGAATTCCATCCGAACGGGAGTAAGCTCGGACGGGATCTCCCCACGTGCCCGAGCCGCCTCGACGCACCTCGTGGCGCCGGGGGGCAGCATCGCTTTCACCGCCCCGATGGCATTGACCGCGAGCCGGACGTCGTCCCACGACATGCGCCGCGCCAGCTCCTCTGGCGCCATCCAGCCCGCTCCTCCGCCATCGAGTAGGTCCCCGACTCTAGTCACCCTGGCAGGCACAGCCCTGTGTTCCGCCAGCCACCCGAACTCGCGGACGTGGAGGTGCGGATTCCTGAACAGCGGCTCCCGGAGGACAGCCGCCGCTCCTGACGGGGGAGAGCTCCGCCTGGAGGCGACGTGATTCCAAACCCATAGTAGTTCCTGGTAAAAGACAGGCAGCTCCCGCAGGCTCTCACGCCTGCCGCTCCCCTCCAAAAACAGGAGCTGCGTGTCGTAATTGAGGCCGTGCAGCTGGCGGAAAAAATACGTCGCCAGCGCACACCATCTTGGAGGATTCTCGACGTACAGGTATCTCTGCAGCGTCCGAAGACGGAAAGTCGCAACCTGGGTGCGGAGGCACACCAACGCCTGACCGCCCTCCCTAAGCGGGAGACTCAGAACCGCGGCAGCGACCCAGTGCATCCTGTTGTTCCAGAAGAAGTCGACGAGCTTCTTCTGTATCCTGGCGACAAACGCAGGGGGGGGGGTCAGAGTAACCAACCGGTACCACAACATGGCGGCCACCAGTTGGTTTATGACCAATGCCCGACCCCTGTAGGACAACACTCGGAGCAATCCTGTCCAGCGTCCTAAGCGAGCGGTGACTTTGGCTTCCAGCTCGTGCCAGTTCGCCGGCCAGGCGTCCTCGGCCGGGCTGAGGTAGACTCCCAAGTAGAGGAGGTGCGTAGTACTCCAGGCGAAGGGCCTGAACTCCTCCGGCAGAGAGTCCACCTGCCACTGACCCACCAGGAGTCCAGAACATTTCCCCCAGTTGATCCTGGCGGAGGATGCGTCCGAGTAAATCTGCTGGCATTCCCGCATCCTCCGCAAGTCAACGGGATCCGTGACCACGAGGAGCACGTCATCGGCGTAAGCCGAGAGGACCACCTCCACGCCCGGCCCTTGCAGAGCCAATCCCGCCAACCTCTTGCGCAAGAGGCGCAGGAAAGGCTCCACGCAAATGGCATATAACTGGCCGGACATGGGGCTTCCCTGACGCACCCCCCTCCCGAAGCGAAGGGGCGCCGTCAAGGACCCGTTAACTTTAATCAGACACTCCGCGGCAGCGTACAGAAGTCGGATCCGGGCGACAAAATGCGTCCCGAACCCGAAAGCGCGCAGAGTCCCGAAAAGATACTCGTGATCCACCCTGTCGAATGCCTTCTCCTGATCCAGGGAAAGGAAGGCGACCGACAGACCAGCCCTCTGGGAATGGTGGACCAGGTCCCGGACCAGATGGATATTATCGTGAATGGTCCGGCCCGGGACCGTGTAGGACTGGTCGGGATGGATCATGCGGGCCAGCACGGTGCCAAGGCGAACAGACATGGCCCTGGCAAAGATTTTATAATCCGTGCTGAGGAGGGAGACCGGGCGCCAGTTCTTAAGGAGGCGGAGATCACCCCTCTTAGGCAGCAGGACGATCACCGCCCTGCGCCACGAGAGGGGCATCTCCCCGGTCGCCAAACATTCCCCCAGGACCCGCACGTAGTCGCCCCCCAGGACGCCCCAGAACGCCCTGTGGAACTCCACGGTCAGCCCGTCCAGCCCCGGGGACTTCCCCCTAGAGAGCTGGCGGAGGGCGCCGGACAGCTCCTCCAAACTCAGAGGAGCGTCCAATTTTTTGGCGCCTTCCAGGCCGACCTTCGGCAGGTCCTCCCACAAAACTCCGCGCGCGTCCTCGCTGGACGGATCCGGAGAGAACAGAGCCCCGTAATAGGCGCGGGTCTCCGCGCGGATTCCCTCCGGATCCGAGACCGGAGATCCGTCGTCGGCCAGCAGCTCCAAAAGCTGCTTACGGACCCCCGTCTTTTTTCCAGCGAGTAGAAGAAGGGGGAGCCGCGGTCCAGGTCCCGCAGGAACTGGATCCGCGACCTCACGTACGCGCCTCGGGACCCGACGAGCCGCAGGTCCTTCAATGGGGCCATTCTTCTCGATTGACGGGTCATCCTGGGATCCGTCGGACTCTCGAGTTTCTTAAAAGGAGGTTCTGGTGGCCCGCTATGGAAGCCGACACCCGGACCTTTGTCTCCGCCTGTCCCGTCTGTGCCCAGAACAAGACATCCCAACAACCTCCGCTTGGTCTCCTGCATCCCTTGCCTATTCCCAGCCGTCCCTGGTCTCATATTGCCCTGGATTTCATCACCGGGCTACCTCCATCTGAAGGATTCACCACCATCCTAGTTGTGGTTGATCGCTTTTCAAAGGCTGCTCACTTCGTTCCTCTTGTCAAGCTTCCCTCGGCCAGGGAGACCGCCCAGCTGGTTGTCCAACACGTCTTCCGCCTCCATGGCTTGCCCCTGGATGTTGTCTCTGACCGTGGTCCTCAGTTTTCATCTAGGTTTTGGAAGTCCTTTTGTTCCCTCCTGGGGGCTTCCGTCAGTCTCTCTTCAGGGTTCCACCCTCAATCTAACGGCCAGACTGAGAGAACTAATCAGGATCTGGAGAGGGTGCTACGAAGCTTTGTGTCCTCCAATCCTTCCTCCTGGAGCAAGTACCTGGTCCGGGCAGAGTATGCACATAATACCCTTCAGAGCTCCTCCACTGGTCTTTCGCCTTTTGAGTGCCAATATGGCTTCCAACCGCCACTCTTCCCGGAACAGGAGAAGGAGGTAGGAGTGCCGGCTGCCCAGGGGTTAATCCAACGCTGCCGTCGTACCTGGAGGAGGGTCCGATCCGCCTTGCAGCTTGCCTCATCTCGGCAGAAGGTACAGGCCGACCGTCACCGTCGCCCAGCTCCTCGGTTCCGGACCGGACAGAAGGTCTGGCTGTCTACCAAGAATCTTCCGCTCCATGTAGAGTCCCGCAAGTTGGCTCCCCGGTTCATAGGACTTTTTAGGATTTTGGAGCAAGTAAACCCGGTGGCCTACCGGCTCCTCCTTCCTCGATCGATGAGGATACATCCCACATTTCATGTTTCTCACCTCAAGCCGGTACTTACTAGTCCCTTGGTTCCTGCGGCTAGACCTCCACCCCCGCCCCGTATGATCGACGGCCAGCAAGCCTTCACGGTCCGTCGTCTCCTTGATTGTCGCCGGGTCAGGAGGAGCATCCAATACCTGGTTGACTGGGAGGGTTTCGGTCCTGAGGAGCATTCCTGGGTTCCGGCCCGGGACATTTTGGATCCGGAACTCATAAGGGATTTTCGCCGTCGCCACCCTGCTCGTCCAGGAGGAACGTCAGGAGCCGTTCCTAGGGGAGGGGGTCCTGTGAGGGTGCCGGTTAGTTCTCCTAGTAACCCCTAGGTGGCACCTTCATGAGTGGTTACCCCTGTGTTAAATCCCTAATTGACTGTTATTGGGCTTATGAGTTTCACCTGTGATTTGTAGTATATTAGTTCTGTTTTTCCCCTTCTCTGTGCTCAGTCTTGACAAGCCTTTGTGCCAAGTGGTTGCTTGTCAGAGGTTCTAAAGTGTAATTGTATCTGTGTTTATTAAGTAAAGTACTTTGTTTGAACTTTATACCTGCCTCAAGCCTCGTCTCTGCACTTGGGTCCAGAACCAGCCTCGCCCTGACACCGCTCTCTCCCTGGCATTGTTCCCCAGAGCCCGCTCTCTCCAGCATTGTTCCCCAGAGCCCGCTCTCTCCCTGGCATTGTTCCCCAGAGCCCGCTCTCTCCCTGGCATTGTTCCCCAGAGCCCGCTCTCTCCCTGGCATTGTTCCCCAGAGCCCGCTCTCTCCAGCATTGTTCCCCAGAGCCTGCTCTCTCCCTGGCATTGTCCCACAGAGCCCGCACTCTCCCTGGCATTGTTCCCCAGAGCCCGCTCTCTCCCTGGCATTGCTCCCCAGAGCCCGCTCTCTCCATGGCATTGTCCCCCAGAGCCCGCTGTCTCCCTGGCATTGTTCCCCAGAGCCCGCTCTCTCCCTGGCATTGTTCCCCAGAGCCCGCTCTCTCCAGCATTGCTCCCCAGATCCCGCTCTCTCCCTGGCATTGTTCCCCAGAGCCCGCTCTCTCCATGGCATTGTTCCCCAGAGCCTGCTCTCTCCATGGCATTGTTCCCCAGAGCCCGCTGTCTCCCTGGCATTGTTCCCCAGAGCCCGCTCTCTCCCTGGCATTGTTCCCCAGAGCCCGCTCTCTCCAGCATTGTTCCCCAGAGCCCGCTCTCTCCCTGGCATTGTTCCCCAGAGCCCGCTCTCTCCAGCATTGTTCCCCAGAACCCGCTTTCTCCAGCATTGTTCCCCAGAGCCCGCTCTCTCCCTGGCATTGTTCCCCAGAGCCCGCTCTCTCCCTGGCATTGTCCCTCAGAGCCCGCTCTCTCCCTGGCATTGTTGCCCAGAGCCGCTCTCTCCCTGGCATTGTCCCCCCAGAGCCCGCTCTCTCCCTGGCATTGTTCCCCAGAGCCCGCTCTCTCCCTGGCATTGTTCCCCAGAGCCCGCTCTCTCCATGGCATTGTTCCCCAGAGCCCGCTCTCTCCCTGGCATTGTCCCCCAGAGCCCGCGCTCTCTCCCTGGCATTGTTCCCCAGAGCCTGCTCTCTCCAGCATTGTTCCCCAGAGCCCGCTCTCTCCCTGGCATTGTCGCCCAGAGCCCGCTCTCCAGCATTGTTCCCCAGAGCCCGCTCTCTCCATGGCATTGTTCCCCAGAGCCCGCTCTCTCCCTGGCATTGTTCCCCAGAGCCCACTCTCTCCCTGGCATTGTTCCCCAGAGCCCACTCTCTCCCTGGCATTGTTCCCCAGAGCCCGCTCTCTCCCTGGCATTGTTCCCCAGAGCCCGCTCTCTCCCTGGCATTGTCCCCCAGAGCCCGCTCTCTCCTTTGCATTTTTCCTCAGAGCCCGCTCTCTCCCTGTCATTGTTCCCCAGAGCCCGCTCTCTCCAGCATTGTCCCCCAGAGCCCGCTCTCTCCCTGGCATTGTTCCCCAGAGCCCGCTCTCTCCCTGGCAATGTCCCCCAGAGCCCACTCTCTCCCTGGCATTGTTCCCCAGAGCCCGCTCTCTCCCTGGCATTGTTCCCCAGAGCCTGCTCGCTCCCTGGCATTGTTCCCCAGAGCCCGCTCTCTCCCTGGCATTGTTCCCCAGAGCCCGCTGTCTCCCTGGCACTGTTACCCAGAGCCCGCTCTCTCCCTGGCATTGTTCCCCAGAGCCCGCTCTCTCCCTGGCATTGTTCCCCAGAGCCTGCTCGCTCCCTGGCATTGTTCCCCAGAGCCCGCTCTCTCCCTGGCATTGTCCCCCAGAGCCCGCTCTCTCCCTGGCATTGTTCCCCAGAGCCCGCTCTCTCCCTGGCATTGTCCCCCAGAGCCCGCTGTCTCCCTGGCATTGTTCCCCAGAGCCCGCTCTCTCCCTGGCATTGTTCCCCAGAGCCCGCTCTCTCCCTGGCATTGTTCCCCAGAGCCCGCTCTCTCCAGCATTGTACCTCAGAGCCCGCTCTCTCCCTGTCATTGTTCCGCAGAGCCCGCTCTCTCCCTGGCATTGTCCCCCAGAGCCCACTATCTCCCTGGCATTGTTCTCCAGAGCCCCCTCTCTCCCTGGCATTGTTCCCCAGAGCCCGCTCTCTCCCTGGCATTGTCCCCCAGAGCCCGCTCTCTCCGTGGCATTCTTCCCCAGAGCCCGCTCTCTCCATGGCACTGTTCCCCAGAGCGCACTCTCTCCCTGGCATTGTTCCCCAGAGCCCGCTCTCTCCCTGGCATTGTTCCCCAGAGCCCACTCTCTCCCTGGCATTGTTCCCCAGAGCCCGCTCTCTCCCTGGCATTGTTCCCCAGAGCCCGCTCTCTCCCTGGCATTGTTCCCCAGAGCCCGCTCTCTCCCTGGCATTGTTCCCCAGAGCCCACTCTCTCCCTGGCATTGTTCCCCAGAGCGCACTCTCTCCCTGGCATTGTTCCCCAGAGCCCGCTCTCTCCCTGGCATTGTTCCCCAGAGCCCACTCTCTCCCTGGCATTGTTCCCCAGAGCCCACTCTCTCCCTGGCATTGTTCCCCAGAGCCCACTCTCTCCCTGGCATTGTTCCCCAGAGCCCGCTCTCTCCCTGGCATTGTTCCCCAGAGCCCACTCTCTCCCTGGCATTGTTCCCCAGAGCGCACTCTCTCCCTGGCATTGTTCCCCAGAGCCCGCTCTCTCCCTGGCATTGTTCCCCAGAGCCCACTCTCTCCCTGGCATTGTTCCCCAGAGCCCACTCTCTCCCTGGCATTGTTCCCCAGAGCCCGCTCTCTCCCTGGCATTGTTCCCCAGTGCCCGCTCTCACCCTGGCATTGTTCCCCAGATCCCGCTCTCTCCCTGGCGTTGTTCCCCAGAGCCCGCTGTCTCCCTGGCATTGTTCCCCAGAGCCCGCTCTCTCCCTGGCATTGATCCCCAGAGCCCGCTTGTGAGGGTGCCGGTTAGTTCTCCTAGTAACCCCTAGGTGGCACCTTCATGAGTGGTTACCCCTCTCTTTTTATTTGACCAAAAACAAGTTCACAAATGAACTGACAAAAAACCAATAACCCTTTTAAATAACCCTCCACCAATCAAATTAAAATTTGGTTGTCCAGATTAATTATGCACTCCAGTCCCCGCGGCGCCCACCGGTCACGAAAAAGCTCGAGCGTGCCGGCGGACACCGCGTGCTCCATCTCTAGGGCCACCCGGGCGCGAACATGGCCACGGAAGAGGGGGAGGCAATCCGGTCGGACGACCCCCTCGCTCGCCCGCTGCCAGGACCAATTAATGGCTTTCTTGGCCAGGCCCAGGAGCAGGCCCACGAGGAGGTCCTCCGACCCGCCCGCTCCCCTCCGCACGGGGTGACCGTAGATCAGGAGCGTGGGACTGAAGTGCAACCAAAAAGTGGAAGAGGGGCTGCAACTTCTCACACCCCATATAAACGTGAAAGACGGACTCCTCCAGACCGCAAAACAAACAGGCGGTCTGGGAGTCCGTAAACCTATTTAAAAATCTATTGCACGGAACTGCTCTGTGCAACACCCTCCAGGCCAAATCCCCGATAGAACAAGGGAGGACTCCCGCATAGAGAGCCCCCCATTGGGGACCTCCGTCTCCGTCCGGAGGTAAAATGGCACGCCACGGCGTGTCGGGACGGCAGGCGAAGATGGCAAAGTGGAAGGTGTGCAAGAGCAGCCCGTACAGGAAACCCCTCCGCGCAGAACGAAAAAGCACGGAGGGCATTTCCTCGAGACGGCTCAAGTTGTGAGGCACCGATCCCCGAGGGGAGTTTCGGGGCAAGGCGCCGATAAGGAATTCCATCCGAACGGGAGTAAGCTCAGACGGGATCTCCCCACGTGCCCGAGCCGCCTCGATGCACCTCGTGGCGCCGGGGGGCAGCATCGCTTTCACCGCCCCGATGGCATCGACCGTGAGCTGGACGCCGTCCCACGACATGCGCCTCGCCAGCTCCTCTGGCGCCATCCAGCCCGCTCCTCCGCCATCGAGTAGGTCCCCGACTCTAGTCACCCTGGCAGGCACAGCCCTGCGTTCCGCCAGCCACCCAAACTCGCGGACGTGGAGGTGCGGATTCCTGAACAGCGGCTCCCGGAGGACAGCCGCCGCTCCTGACGGGGGAGAGCTCCGCCTGGAGGCGACGTGATTCCAAACCCATAGTAGTTCCTGGTAAAAGACAGGCAGCTCCCGCAGGCTCTCACGCCTGCCGCTCCCCTCCAAAAACAGGAGCTGCGTGTCGTAATTGAGGCCGTGCAGCTGGCGGAAAAAATACGTCGCCAGCGCACACCATCTTGGAGGATTCTCGACGTACAGGTATCTCTGCAGCGTCCGAAGACGGAAAGTCGCAACCTGGGTGCGGAGGCACACCAACGCCTGACCGCCCTCCCTAAGCGGGAGACTCAGAACCGCGGCAGCGACCCAGTGCATCCTGTTGTTCCAGAAGAAGTCGACGAGCTTCTTCTGTATCCTGGCGACAAACGCAGGGGGGGGGGTCAGAGTAACCAACCGGTACCACAACATGGCGGCCACCAGTTGGTTTATGACCAATGCCCGACCCCTGTAGGACAACACTCGGAGCAATCCTGTCCAGCGTCCTAAGCGAGCGGTGACTTTGGCTTCCAGCTCGTGCCAGTTCGCCGGCCAGGCGTCCTCGGCCGGGCTGAGGTAGACTCCCAAGTAGAGGAGGTGCGTAGTACTCCAGGCGAAGGGCCTGAACTCCTCCGGCAGAGAGTCCACCTGCCACTGACCCACCAGGAGTCCAGAACATTTCCCCCAGTTGATCCTGGCGGAGGATGCGTCCGAGTAAATCTGCTGGCATTCCCGCATCCTCCGCAAGTCAACGGGATCCGTGACCACGAGGAGCACGTCATCGGCGTAAGCCGAGAGGACCACCTCCACGCCCGGCCCTTGCAGAGCCAATCCCGCCAACCTCTTGCGCAAGAGGCGCAGGAAAGGCTCCACGCAAATGGCATATAACTGGCCGGACATGGGGCATCCCTGACGCACCCCCCTCCCGAAGCGAAGGGGCGCCGTCAAGGACCCGTTAACTTTAATCAGACACTCCGCGGCAGCGTACAGAAGTCGGATCCGGGCGACAAAATGCGTCCCGAACCCGAAAGCGCGCAGAGGCCCGAAAAGATACTCGTGATCCACCCTGTCGAATGCCTTCTCCTGATCCAGGGAAAGGAAGGCGACCGACAGACCAGCCCTCTGGGAATGGTGGACCAGGTCCCGGACCAGATGGATATTATCGTGAATGGTCCGGCCCGGGACCGTGTAGGACTGGTCGGGATGGATCATGCGGGCCAGCACGGTGCCAAGGCGAACAGACATGGCCCTGGCAAAGATTTTATAATCCGTGCTGAGGAGGGAGACCGGGCGCCAGTTCTTAAGGAGGCGGAGATCACCCCTCTTAGGCAGCAGGACGATCACCGCCCTGCGCCACGAGAGGGGCATCTCCCCGGTCGCCAAACATTCCCCCAGGACCCGCACGTAGTCGCCCCCCAGGACGCCCCAGAACGCCCTGTGGAACTCCACGGTCAGCCCGTCCAGCCCCGGGGACTTCCCCCTAGAGAGCTGGCGGAGGGCGCCGGACAGCTCCTCCAAACTCAGAGGAGCGTCCAATTTTTCGGCGCCCTCCAGGCCGACCTTCGGCAGGTCCTCCCACAAAACTCCGCGCGCGTCCTCGCTGGACGGATCCGGAGAGAACAGAGCCCCGTAACAGGCGCGGGTCTCCGCGCGGATTCCCTCCGGATCCGAGACCGGAGATCCGTCGTCGGCCAGCAGCTCCAAAAGCTGCTTACGGACCCCCGTCTTTTTTCCAGCGAGTAGAAGAAGGGGGAGCCGCGGTCCAGGTCCCGCAGGAACTGGATCCGCGACCTCACGTACGCGCCTCGGGACCCGACGAGCCGCAGGTCCTTCAATGGGGCCATTCTTCTCGATTGACGGGCCATCCTGGGATCCGTCGGACTCTCGAGTTTCTTAAAAGGAGGTTCTGGTGGCCCGCTATGGAAGCCGACACCCGGACCTTTGTCTCCGCCTGTCCCGTCTGTGCCCAGAACAAGACATCCCAACAACCTCCGCTTGGTCTCCTGCATCCCTTGCCTATTCCCAGCCGTCCCTGGTCTCATATTGCCCTGGATTTCATCACCGGGCTACCTCCATCTGAAGGATTCACCACCATCCTAGTTGTGGTTGATCGCTTTTCAAAGGCTGCTCACTTCGTTCCTCTTGTCAAGCTTCCCTCGGCCAGGGAGACCGCCCAGCTGGTTGTCCAACACGTCTTCCGCCTCCATGGCTTGCCCCTGGATGTTGTCTCTGACCGTGGTCCTCAGTTTTCATCTAGGTTTTGGAAGTCCTTTTGTTCCCTCCTGGGGGCTTCCGTCAGTCTCTCTTCAGGGTTCCACCCTCAATCTAACGGCCAGACTGAGAGAACTAATCAGGATCTGGAGAGGGTGCTACGAAGCTTTGTGTCCTCCAATCCTTCCTCCTGGAGCAAGTACCTGGTCCGGGCAGAGTATGCACATAATACCCTTCAGAGCTCCTCCACTGGTCTTTCGCCTTTTGAGTGCCAATATGGCTTCCAACCGCCACTCTTCCCGGAACAGGAGAAGGAGGTAGGAGTGCCGGCTGCCCAGGGGTTAATCCAACGCTGCCGTCGTACCTGGAGGAGGGTCCGATCCGCCTTGCAGCTTGCCTCATCTCGGCAGAAGGTACAGGCCGACCGTCACCGTCGCCCAGCTCCTCGGTTCCGGACCGGACAGAAGGTCTGGCTGTCTACCAAGAATCTTCCGCTCCATGTAGAGTCCCGCAAGTTGGCTCCCCGGTTCATAGGACTTTTTAGGATTTTGGAGCAAGTAAACCCGGTGGCCTACCGGCTCCTCCTTCCTCGATCGATGAGGATACATCCCACATTTCATGTTTCTCACCTCAAGCCGGTACTTACTAGTCCCTTGGTTCCTGCGGCTAGACCTCCACCCCCGCCCCGTATGATCGACGGCCAGCAAGCCTTCACGGTCCGTCGTCTCCTTGATTGTCGCCGGGTCAGGAGGAGCATCCAATACCTGGTTGACTGGGAGGGTTTCGGTCCTGAGGAGCATTCCTGGGTTCCGGCCCGGGACATTTTGGATCCGGAACTCATAAGGGATTTTCGCCGTCGCCACCCTGCTCGTCCAGGAGGAACGTCAGGAGCCGTTCCTAGGGGAGGGGGTCCTGTGAGGGTGCCGGTTAGTTCTCCTAGTAACCCCTAGGTGGCACCTTCATGAGTGGTTACCCCTCTCTTTTCATTGGACCAAACAAAAGAAACAATTTCACAAATAAGGTGACAAAACCCAATTACCCTTTTAAATAACCCTCCACCAATCAAATTAAAATTTGGTTGTCCCGATTAACAATGCACTCCAGTCCCCGCGGCGCCCACCGGTCACGAAAGAGCTCGAGCGTGCCGGCGGACACCGCGTGCTCCATCTCTAGGGCCACCCGGGCGCGAACATGGCCACGGAAGAGGGGGAGGCAATCCGGTCGGACGACCCCCTCGCTCGCCCGCTGCCAGGACCAATTGATGGCTTTCTTGGCCAGGCCCAGGAGCAGGCCCACGAGGAGGTCCTCCGACCCGCCCGCTCCCCTCCGCACGGGGTGACCGTAGATCAGGAGCGTGGGACTGAAGTGCAACCAAAATTTGAGGAGCAGCCCCCTCAAAAAATGGAAGAGGGGCTGCAACCTCTCACACCCCGTGTAGACGTGAAAGACGGACTCCTCCAGACCGCAAAACAAACAGGCGGTCTGGGAGTCCGTAAACCTATTTAAAAATCTATTGCACGGAACTGCTCTGTGCAACACCCTCCAGGCCAAATCCCCGATAGAACAAGGGAGGGCTCCCGCATAGAGAGCCCCCCATTGGGGACCTCCGCCTCCGTCCGGAGGTAAAACGGCACGCCACGGCGTGTCCGGACGGCAGGCGAAGATGGCAAAGTGGAAGGTGTGCAAGAGCAGCCCGTACAGGAAACCCCTCCGCGCAGAATGAAAAAGCATGGAGGGTATTTCCTCGAGACGGCTCAAGTTGTGAGGCGCCGATCCCCGAGGGGAGTCTCGGGGCAAGGCGCCGATAAGGAATTCCATCCGAACGGGAGTAAGCTCGGACGGGATCTCCCCACGTGCCCGAGCCGCCTCGACGCACCTCGTGGCGCCGGGGGGCAGCATCGCTTTCACCGCCCCGATGGCATTGACCGCGAGCCGGACGTCGTCCCACGACATGCGCCGCGCCAGCTCCTCTGGCGCCATCCAGCCCGCTCCTCCGCCATCGAGTAGGTCCCCGACTCTAGTCACCCTGGCAGGCACAGCCCTGTGTTCCGCCAGCCACCCGAACTCGCGGACGTGGAGGTGCGGATTCCTGAACAGCGGCTCCCGGAGGACAGCCGCCGCTCCTGACGGGGGAGAGCTCCGCCTGGAGGCGACGTGATTCCAAACCCATAGTAGTTCCTGGTAAAAGACAGGCAGCTCCCGCAGGCTCTCACGCCTGCCGCTCCCCTCCAAAAACAGGAGCTGCGTGTCGTAATTGAGGCCGTGCAGCTGGCGGAAAAAATACGTCGCCAGCGCACACCATCTTGGAGGATTCTCGACGTACAGGTATCTCTGCAGCGTCCGAAGACGGAAAGTCGCAACCTGGGTGCGGAGGCACACCAACGCCTGACCGCCCTCCCTAAGCGGGAGACTCAGAACCGCGGCAGCGACCCAGTGCATCCTGTTGTTCCAGAAGAAGTCGACGAGCTTCTTCTGTATCCTGGCGACAAACGCAGGGGGGGGGGTCAGAGTAACCAACCGGTACCACAACATGGCGGCCACCAGTTGGTTTATGACCAACGCCCGACCCCTGTAGGACAACACTCGGAGCAATCCTGTCCAGCGTCCTAAGCGAGCGGTGACTTTGGCCTCCAGCTCGTGCCAGTTCGCCGGCCAGGCGTCCTCGGCCGGGCTGAGGTAGACTCCCAAGTAGAGGAGGTGCGTAGTACTCCAGGCGAAGGGCCTGAACTCCTCCGGCAGAGAGTCCACCTGCCACTGACCCACCAGGAGTCCGGAACATTTCCCCCAGTTGATCCTGGCGGAGGATGCGTCCGAGTAAATCTGCTGGCATTCCCGCATCCTCCGCAAGTCAACGGGATCCGTGACCACGAGGAGCACGTCATCGGCGTAAGCCGAGAGGACCACCTCCACGCCCGGCCCTTGCAGAGCCAATCCCGCCAACCCCTTCCGCAAGAGGCGCAGGAAAGGCTCCACGCAAATGGCATATAACTGGCCGGACATGGGGCATCCCTGACGCACCCCCCTCCCGAAGCGAAGGGGCGCCGTCAAGGACCCGTTAACTTTAATCAGACACTCCGCGGCAGCGTACAGAAGTCGGATCCGGGCGACAAAATGCGTCCCGAACCCGAAAGCGCGCAGAGTCCCGAAAAGATACTCGTGATCCACCCTGTCGAACGCCTTCTCCTGATCCAGGGAAAGGAAGGCGACCGACAGACCAGCCCTCTGGGAATGGTGGACCAGGTCCCGGACCAGATGGATATTATCGTGAATGGTCCGGCCCGGGACCGTGTAGGACTGGTCGGGATGGATCATGCGGGCCAGCACGGTGCCAAGGCGAACAGACATGGCCCTGGCAAAGATTTTATAATCCGTGCTGAGGAGGGAGACCGGGCGCCAGTTCTTAAGGAGGCGGAGATCACCCCTCTTAGGCAGCAGGACGATCACCGCCCTGCGCCACGAGAGGGGCATCTCCCCGGTCGCCAAACATTCCCCCAGGACCCGCACGTAGTCGCCCCCCAGGACGCCCCAGAACGCCCTGTGGAACTCCATGGTCAGCCCGTCCAGCCCCGGGGACTTCCCCCTAGAGAGCTGGCGGAGGGCGCCGGACAGCTCCTCCAAACTCAGAGGAGCGTCCAATTTTTTGGCGCCTTCCAGGCCGACCTTCGGCAGGTCCTCCCACAAAACTCCGCGCGCGTCCTCGCTGGACGGATCCGGAGAGAACAGAGCCCCGTAATAGGCGCGGGTCTCCGCGCGGATTCCCTCCGGATCCGAGACCGGAGATCCGTCATCGGCCAGCAGCTCCAAAAGCTGCTTACGGACCCCCGTCTTTTTTCCAGCGAGTAGAAGAAGGGGGAGCCGCGGTCCAGGTCCCGCAGGAACTGGATCCGCGACCTCACGTACGCGCCTCGGGACCCGACGAGCCGCAGGTCCTTCAATGGGGCCATTCTTCTCGATTGACGGGTCATCCTGGGATCCGTCGGACTCTCGAGTTTCTTAAAAGGAGGTTCTGGTGGCCCGCTATGGAAGCCGACACCCGGACCTTTGTCTCCGCCTGTCCCGTCTGTGCCCAGAACAAGACATCCCAACAACCTCCGCTTGGTCTCCTGCATCCCTTGCCTATTCCCAGCCGTCCCTGGTCTCATATTGCCCTGGATTTCATCACCGGGCTACCTCCATCTGAAGGATTCACCACCATCCTAGTTGTGGTTGATCGCTTTTCAAAGGCTGCTCACTTCGTTCCTCTTGTCAAGCTTCCCTCGGCCAGGGAGACCACCCAGCTGGTTGTCCAACACGTCTTCCGCCTCCATGGCTTGCCCCTGGATGTTGTCTCTGACCGTGGTCCTCAGTTTTCATCTAGGTTTTGGAAGTCCTTTTGTTCCCTCCTGGGGGCTTCCGTCAGTCTCTCTTCAGGGTTCCACCCTCAATCTAACGGCCAGACTGAGAGAACTAATCAGGATCTGGAGAGGGTGCTACGAAGCTTTGTGTCCTCCAATCCTTCCTCCTGGAGCAAGTACCTGGTCCGGGCAGAGTATGCACATAATACCCTTCAGAGCTCCTCCACTGGTCTTTCGCCTTTTGAGTGCCAATATGGCTTCCAACCGCCACTCTTCCCGGAACAGGAGAAGGAGGTAGGAGTGCCGGCTGCCCAGGGGTTAATCCAACGCTGCCGTCGTACCTGGAGGAGGGTCCGATCCGCCTTGCAGCTTGCCTCATCTCGGCAGAAGGTACAGGCCGACCGTCACCGTCGCCCAGCTCCTCGGTTCCGGACCGGACAGAAGGTCTGGCTGTCTACCAAGAATCTTCCGCTCCATGTAGAGTCCCGCAAGTTGGCTCCCCGGTTCATAGGACTTTTTAGGATTTTGGAGCAAGTAAACCCGGTGGCCTACCGGCTCCTCCTTCCTCGATCGATGAGGATACATCCCACATTTCATGTTTCTCACCTCAAGCCGGTACTTACTAGTCCCTTGGTTCCTGCGGCTAGACCTCCACCCCCGCCCCGTATGATCGACGGCCAGCAAGCCTTCACGGTCCGTCGTCTCCTTGATTGTCGCCGGGTCAGGAGGAGCATCCAATACCTGGTTGACTGGGAGGGTTTCGGTCCTGAGGAGCATTCCTGGGTTCCGGCCCGGGACATTTTGGATCCGGAACTCATAAGGGATTTTCGCCGTCGCCACCCTGCTCGTCCAGGAGGAACGTCAGGAGCCGTTCCTAGGGGAGGGGGTCCTGTGAGGGTGCCGGTTAGTTCTCCTAGTAACCCCTAGGTGGCACCTTCATGAGTGGTTACCCCTGTGTTAAATCCCTAATTGACTGTTATTGGGCTTATGAGTTTCACCTGTGATTTGTAGTATATTAGTTCTGTTTTTCCCCTTCTCTGTGCTCAGTCTTGACAAGCCTTTGTGCCAAGTGGTTGCTTGTCAGAGGTTCTAAAGTGTAATTGTATCTGTGTTTATTAAGTAAAGTACTTTGTTTGAACTTTATACCTGCCTCAAGCCTCGTCTCTGCACTTGGGTCCAGAACCAGCCTCGCCCTGACACTGCTCTCTCCCTGGCATTGTTCCCCAGAGCCCGCTCTCTCCAGCATTGTTCCCCAGAGCCCGCTCTCTCCCTGGCATTGTTCCCCAGAGCCCGCTCTCTCCCTGGCATTGTTCCCCAGAGCCCGCTCTCTCCCTGGCATTGTTCCCCAGAGCCCGCTCTCTCCAGCATTGTTCCCCAGAGCCTGCTCTCTCCCTGGCATTGTCCCACAGAGCCCGCACTCTCCCTGGCATTGTTCCCCAGAGCCCGCTCTCTCCCTGGCATTGCTCCCCAGAGCCCGCTCTCTCCATGGCATTGTCCCCCAGAGCCCGCTGTCTCCCTGGCATTGTTCCCCAGAGCCCGCTCTCTCCCTGGCATTGTTCCCCAGAGCCCGCTCTCTCCAGCATTGCTCCCCAGATCCCGCTCTCTCCCTGGCATTGTTCCCCAGAGCCCGCTCTCTCCATGGCATTGTTCCCCAGAGCCTGCTCTCTCCATGGCATTGTTCCCCAGAGCCCGCTGTCTCCCTGGCATTGTTCCCCAGAGCCCGCTCTCTCCCTGGCATTGTTCCCCAGAGCCCGCTCTCTCCAGCATTGTTCCCCAGAGCCCGCTCTCTCCCTGGCATTGTTCCCCAGAGCCCGCTCTCTCCAGCATTGTTCCCCAGAACCCGCTTTCTCCAGCATTGTTCCCCAGAGCCCGCTCTCTCCCTGGCATTGTTCCCCAGAGCCCGCTCTCTCCCTGGCATTGTCCCTCAGAGCCCGCTCTCTCCCTGGCATTGTTGCCCAGAGCCGCTCTCTCCCTGGCATTGTCCCCCCAGAGCCCGCTCTCTCCCTGGCATTGTTCCCCAGAGCCCGCTCTCTCCCTGGCATTGTTCCCCAGAGCCCGCTCTCTCCATGGCATTGTTCCCCAGAGCCCGCTCTCTCCCTGGCATTGTTCCCCAGAGCCCGCTCTCTCCCTGGCATTGTTCCCCAGAGCCTGCTCTCTCCAGCATTGTTCCCCAGAGCCCGCTCTCTCCCTGGCACTGTCGCCCAGAGCCCGCTCTCCAGCATTGTTCCCCAGAGCCCGCTCTCTCCATGGCATTGTTCCCCAGAGCCCGCTCTCTCCCTGGCATTGTTCCCCAGAGCCCACTCTCTCCCTGGCATTGTCGCCCAGAGCCCGCTCTCCAGCATTGTTCCCCAGAGCCCACTCTCTCCCTGGCATTGTCCCCCAGAGCCCGCTCTCTCCCTGGCATTGTTCCCCCAGAGCCCGCTGTCTCCCTGGCATTGTTCCCCAGAACCCGCTGTCTCCAGCATTGTTCCCCAGAGCCCGTTCTCTCCCTGGCATTGTTCCCCAGAGCCCGCTCTCTCCCTGGCATTGTTCCCCAGAGCCCGCTCTCTCCGTGGCATTGTTCCCCAGAGCCCGCTCTCTCCCTGGCATTGTTCCCCAGAGCCCGCTCTCTCCCTGGCATTGTTCCCCAGAGCCCGCTCTCTCCCTGGCATTGTTCCCCAGAGCCCGCTCTCTCCCTGGCATTGTTCCCCAGAGCCCGCTCTCTCCCTGGCATTGTTCCCCAGAGCCCGTTCTCTCCCTGGCATTGTTCCCCAGAGCCCGCTCTCTCCCTGGCATTGTCCCTGTGATATCCGAATGGTAAGGTCCGAAACTGAGATAAGCGATATCTTAAGGAACAAAACCCAACTGTTTATTACACGGTGTAGCAGAGGAGCATCTCTTACAGGCTGCAAGCAAAACACACAATTTCTAACTGCACGAGCCAAGATGGAGAATTCACCTCTGAGTCATACCCATAATGCAATGCCACATTACCATACTAACATTACCATTAAACACTGGTGAATATGATCCCTTAATCTTTGGCTCCATCTGGTGGATAACTTAAACATTACATCCCAGATTACTATATCCCCCCCTCTTAATTTTACATTAATTTCTTAACAACATTGTTAAAAAGTCCCATGAGGAAACTTCTTTAACGATAGATTCGCTCAGTATGGACTATCAGGTCGTTATCAATCTCTCTGGCAGCTTGCGAGACCTTGGTGAATGTCTTACTGTCAAGTTCCTGCTTGGTTGTGGTAGAGCCACCTGCTGCTCCTGAGTAGTACTCAGAGTATCTGACTCTGCTACGATGGTTTCCTCTTGACGAAGGGTCCCAGTTGGAACTGGCTCTGTTCGTGGTGGTGGTACCACCGATGCATTTGGATAACTGGGGGCCAACTTGTCCTCCGACATCTCCTCTGGAACCTCCAGTTCGATTTCCCCTGGTCTGGTCAGTATCTGATCTACATGTCTACATACTACCTGACCAGTTCCCACCATGACCATATATGATACTGGACCGGCCATTGAGTCTATGATGCCAGGAATCCATTTTGGACCATAACTGAAATTCCTGGTAAGGACCGCATCTCCTTCTCCAAAACTGCGGCTCTTTGTCCTTCTGTCATGGTTCTCCTTTTGTTTGATTTGTTGGTTTACACCTTCATTTTTAGGTCTGGGTGAACCAGGTCAAGAGTGGAGCGTAGTCGACGTCCTAACAACAGCTCAGCAGGAGAGAGTCCTGTGGTAGATTGAGGTGTTATTCTGTAGCTGAACAGAATTCGTGACACCTTGGTTGCCAAACTCCCTTCCGCACTTTTTTTCATCATCTCCTTAAATGTTTGTACAGCTCTCTCCGTAAGTGCATTTGAAGACGAATGATATGGAGCTGAGGTCACGTGCACTATGCCATTGTTTCTCATGAACTCTTTTGTTTCTGTACTCACAAAACACATGGCATTGTCACTTACTACGATCTCCGGTAGCCCTTGATTACTAAAACTCCTACGCAGGCAGTCTATAGTAACAGTAGATGAAGCAGAATTTACAGGATACACATCCATCCATTTGGAATGTGCATCAATGATTATGAGGAACATCTTTCCCATGAATGGACCCGCATAATCTACATGTAATCTTCTCCATGGTTTATCCGGCCACTCCCAGGGGTGGAGAGGAGCCGCTGCTGGTGCCTTCCTGTGTACTTGACAAGTGCTGCATGTCTTGACTAGATTTTCTATCTCCTCATCTAGCTTTGGCCACCACAAGTAACTCCTTGCCAAGGCTTTCATACACAAAACTCCAGGATGACACTGATGTAGTTGCCCTAGGATAGACTGTCGTGCTGGCTGTGGAATAATCACTCGTGCTCCCCACAACACGCAACCATCCTGCACACTCAGCTCTGTCTTCCTGACACTGTAAGGTGTGAAATCAGTCCCTTCCGGATGCTGTGGCCAACCCCTCATCACATATTCTCGGGCTCTAGACAGTACTGGATCTTTACTGGTCCATGTCGTTACTTGTTCTGCGGTCACAATTGCCGTGTCCGTGTCCTCCAACATCAAAACTCTGTCCTCTGGAGCTGCACGGATAGGTGTACCTGGCAGTGGAAGACGGCTCAAGGCATCTGCGTTCCCATGGTACTTGCCCGCCTTTTAAACGATGACATACTCATACGCCCTCAACGTCACTGCCCACCTCTGGATCCGGGGTGACACCATCTGTGGTACTGCTTTCATTTCATTAAAAAGAGATAGAAGAGGTTTAGATCGGTGCATATGGTGAACTTCCTGCCATATATGTACTTGTGAAACCTCTGTAACCCAAGCATTACTGCTAACCCCTCTTTATTTAACTGGGAATAGTTTTTTTCCGCTGGTGTCAGAGTTCGAGACATAAACCCTATTGGTCTTTCTGTGCCATCTTCCATGCGGTGTGAAAGAACTGCCCCCACCCCGTAAGGTGAAGCATCACAAGAGAGAATGATGACTTTCTCTGCATTGTAGTGAACCAGCACATCCGAGGACAGCATCAGTTTCTTGGACTGTTCAAATTAAACCCCCTGCTCCTCTCCCCACTGCCACTGCGTCTTCTTGCGCAGAAGTTTGTGAAGAGGTGCTAACACTGTTGCCAAGTTTGGTAAAAATCTGTTATAATAGTTTAGCAGTCCCAGGTAAGCTTTTAACTCAGTCACATTTGTAGGAGCAGGGGCCTCCTGCAGTGCTTGTACCTTCTCCTTGATTGGATGGAGCCCGGTGGCGTCCACTCTGTGTCCCAGGAACACGGCCTCATTCCCCAGGAAAGTGCACTTACTCCTCTTGAGCCGTAACCCAGCCTTATCCAATCTTTGTAGTACCTCTCTCAGAGTGCTCAGATGCTCCTGGTCGGCTCTTCCCGTCACCAGAATGTCATCCAGATAGATTGAAACATGTGGGATCCCTTGCAGTACACCCTCGATAGTCCTCTGGAAAATAGCTGGACTAGATGAGACACCGAATGGTAAGCGGTTATAGGTAAACAAACCCTTGTGTGTATTTATGGTTACATACTTCTTGGATTCCTCATCTAGCGTAATCTGCAAGTATGCATGACTCATATCCAGCTTCGTGAATTTCTTCCCTCCAGCCAGGTTTGCAAAGAGATCCTCTGTTTTGGGAATAGGATACTGTTCTAGTTTGGACACCCTATTTACTGTCAATTTATAAGCTCCACAGAGTCTTACTGAATTGTCCGGTTTTAAAACAGGTACAATGGGAGCTGCCCATTCTGAACATTTCACGGGTTCCAGAATGTTCTCTCTCAAAAGACAGTCAAGCTCAGCCTCTACCTTCGGTTTCATGGCATACGGCACAGGTCGTTCTTTAAAAAACCTTGGCAGTGCCTCCTTGTCTACATAAATCTTAGCTGAGGGGCCATTAAATGTGCCAAGTTCTTCCTTGAACACGTTCTCATGTTCAATCAACACTTCTTGCAAAGACAACTGTTTGCCTCCCTCTAGTTGATTTATTGCTCCCCAATCTAATTTAAGTTCTTGTATCCAGCCCCGACCTAACAAGTTTGGTCCAGAACCCGATACTACAACTACAGGTAGCTGTTCCACGGTGTCCCTGTGTTGCACAGTTACAGTAGCTGTACCCAATGTCGCCACTCGTTCACCGGTATATGTTTTAAGCTGCATAGAGCAAGACTTTAACTCTGGAACTTTTGCACGGTTCCACAATTTTGAGTACTCCTCCCTGTTCATTATGGTTACGCCACATCCTGTATCCACTTCAAAGTTGACCTTAGAATCATTTACTGTCAGTTGCAAAGTGATAGGATCCACTTTTGGAATGTTCTCTACCATACTATGCATTATGAACATGTCGTCTTCTTTCTCAGCTTCTCCGCTGATGTGATGTGCTCCCTGTTTTTTCACTTCTCTTCCTAGGTTTTGCTTTCCTCCCCCTTTAGGTTTGTATTCCTCCACAGTTGCTTTTGCCCTGCATGCACGTT
The DNA here is from genome assembly GCF_052327205.1 of Somniosus microcephalus. Lineage (NCBI taxonomy): Eukaryota > Metazoa > Chordata > Chondrichthyes > Squaliformes > Somniosidae > Somniosus > Somniosus microcephalus. Next base: position 6,918,372 of record NC_141019.1, read on the forward strand.
TTATATGTCCTTTTTTCCCACACTTGTGGCACGTTTCCTCCAGGAACCTGCATTCCATCGCCAGGTGATCACCATTGCATCTATAACATGCCTTTACATGATCACGTTGTGGTTTCTGACGCAACTTTAACTTATGCACAACAACCTGACTTGCAACTTGCTTCGTAGTAGCCCAGTCGGAACCTTGTATTTCTTTTACATCTCGGTTCGCTGTCTCTATGGCTTGAGCAAGTTCCAACGCTTTTTCATACGTAAGCCCAGTCTTGGACAATAATCTCCGCTACATTCGATCATCCATTATCTCACAAACGAGCCTATCTCTCAGCATGTCTTTCAGGTTGTTCCCGTAATGGCAATCGTGTGCCTATTTTCTCAACACCGCTACATAGTCCAAGACAGTCTCTCCCGGTTTTCTGTTCCGTGAATTAAATTTGAAATGCTGTACAATCTCACTCCGTTTGGGATTGAAATGTTCCTTCAGCAAGGCCACTAATTCAGCAAATGTACTGTCTCCCGGCTTTGCAGGACTGCATAAGTTTCTCATTAAACTATACGTCTGACTTCCCACGGAAGTGAGCAAAATAGCTCTCCCTTTTCCGACATCATCTATATCATTTGCTTCAAAGAAATGCATCAGCACCTCGCAGCACTCATCCCAGGTCTGAGTCTGAACATCAAAAGCAGAGATCTTTCCTACCATAGCAGCCATGATCTGTTACTCAGTGCTCTTTTATCTTTCTTCTTCAAGATGTGATCTGTAGATCCTCGTCGCCAATATGTGATATCCGAGTGGTAAGGTCCGAAACTGAGATAAGCGAGATCTTAAGGAACAAAACCCAACTGTTTATTACACGGTGTAGCAGAGAAACATCTCTTACAGGCTGCAAGCAAAACGCACAGTATTTCTGACTGCACGAGCCAAGATGGAGGATTCACCTCTGAGTCATACCCATAATGCAATGCCACATTACCAGACTAACTGGTGTACCAGGAAATTACCTTAAACACTGGTGAATATGATCCCTTAATCTTTGGCTCCATTTGGTGGATAACTTAAACATTACATCCCAGATTACAATAGTCCCCCCAGAGCCCGCTCTATCTCTGGCATTTCCCCAGAGCCCGCTCTCTCCCTGGCATTGTTCCCCAGAGCCCGCTCTCTCCCTGGCATTGTTCCGTCGGAGCCCGCTCTCTCCCTGGCATTCCCCCAGAGCCCGCTCTCTACCTGACATTGTTCCCCAGTGCCCGCTCTCTCCCCGGCATTGTCCCCCAGAGCCTGCTCTCTACCTGGCATTCCCCCAGACCCCGCTCTCTCCCTGGCATTGCTCCCCAGAGCCCACTCTCTCCAGCATTGTCCCCCAGAGCCCGCTCTCTCCCTGGCATTCCCCCAGAGCCGGCTCTCTCCCTGGCATTGTTCCCCAGAGCCCGCTCTCTCCCTGGCATTGTTCCCCAGAGCCCGCTCTCTCCCTGGCATTGTTCCCCAGATCCTGCTCCCTCCCTGGCATTGTCCCCAGAGCCCGCTCTCTCCCTGGCATTGTCCCCAGAGCCCGCTCTCTCCCTGGCATTGTTCCCCAGAGCCCGCTCTCTCCCTGGCATTGTTCCCCAGAGCCTGCTCTCTCCCTGGCATTGTTCCCCAGAGCCCGCTCTCTCCCTAGCATTGTTCCCCAGAGCCCGCTCTCTCCCTGGCATTGTTCCCCAGATCCTGCTCCCTCCCTGGCATTGTCCCCAGAGCCCGCTCTCTCCCAGGCATTGTCCCCAGAGCCCGCTCTCTCCCTGGCATTGTTCCCCAGAGCCCGCTCTCTCCCTGGCATTGTTCCCCAGAGCCTGCTCCCTCCCTGGCATTGTCCCCCAGAGCCCGCTCTCTCCTTGGCATTGTTCCCCAGAGCCCGCTCCCCCCCTGGCACTTTTCCCATAGCCCGCTCTCACCCTGACATTGTTCCCCAGAGCCCGCTCTCTCCCTGGCATTGTCCCCCAAAGCCTGCTCTCTCCCTGGCATTGTTCGCCAGAGCCCACTTTCTCCAGCATTGTTCCCCAGAGCCTGCTCTCTCCCTGGCATTGTTCCCCAGAGCACGCTCTCTCCCTGGCATTGTCCCCCAGAGCCCGCTCTCTCCGTGGCAATGTTCCCCAGAGCCCGCTCCCTCTTGGCATTGTTCCCCAGAGCCCACTCTCTCTCCCTGGCATTGTCCCTGTGATATCCGAGTGGTATGGTCCGAAACTGAGATAAGCGAGATCTTAAGGAACAAAACCCAACTGTTTATTACACGGTGTAGCAGAGAAACATCTCTTACAGGCTGCAAGCAAAGCACAGAATTTCTAACTGCACGAGCCAAGATGGAGGATTCACCTCTGAGTCATACCCATAATGCAATGCCACATTACCATACTAACTGATGTACCAGGACATTACCTTAAACACTGGTGAATATGATCCCTTAATCTTTGGCTCCTTCTGGTGGATAACTTAAACATTACATCCCAGATTACTATAGTTCCCCAGAGCCCGCTCTCTCTCTGGCATTTCCCCAGAGTCCGCTCTCTCCCTAGCATTGTTCCCCAGAGCCCAGTCTCTCCAGCATTGTCCCCCAGTGCCCACTTTCTCCCTGGCATTCCCCTAGAGCCCCCTCTCTCCCTGTAATTGTTCACCAGAGCCCGCTCTCTCCCTGGCATTGTTCCCCAGAGCCCGCTCTCTCCATGGCATTGGTCCCCAGAGCCCGCTCTCTCCATGGCATAGTTCCCCAGAGCCCACTCTCTCCCTGGCATTGTTCCCCAGAGCCCAGTCTCTCCCTGGCATTGTTCCCCAGAGCCCGCTCTCTCCATGGCATTGCTCCCCAGAGCCCAGTCTCTCCCTGGCATTGTTCCCCAGAGCCCGCCCTCTCCCTGGCATTGTCGCCCAGAGCCCGCTCTCTCCCTGGCATTGTTCCCCAGAGCCCGCTCGCTCCCTGGCATTGTTCCCCAGCGCCCGCTCTCTCCCTGGCATTGTTCCCCAGAGCCCGCTCTCTCCATGGTATTATTCCCCAGAGCCCGCTCTCTCCCTGGCATTGTCCCCCAGAGCCCGCTCTCTCCCTGGCATTGTTCCCCAGAGCCCGCTCTCTCCCTGGCATTGTTCCCCAGAGCCCGCTCTCTCCCTGGCATTGTTCCCCAGAGCCCGCTCTCTCCCTGGCATTGTTCCCCAGAGCGCGCTCTCTCCCTGGCATTGTTCCCCAGAGCCCGCTCTCTCCCTGGCATTGTTCCCCAGAGCCCGCTCTCTCCCTGGCATTGTTCCCCAGAGCCCGCTCTCTCTGTGGCATTGTTCCCCAGAGCCCGCTCTCTCCCTGGCATTGTTCCCCAGAGCCCGCTCTTTCCCTGGCATTGTTCCCCAGAGCCCGCTCTCTCCTTGGCATTGTTCCCCACAGCCGGCTCTCTCCCTGGCATTGTTCCCCAGAGCCCGCTCTCTCCCTGGCATTGTTCCCCAGAGCCCGCTCTCTCCCTGGCATTGATCGCCTGAGCCTGCTCTCTCCCTGGCATTGTTCCCCAGAGCTCGCTCTCTCCCTGGCATTGTACCCAGAGCCCGCTCTCTCCCTGGTATTGTTCCCCAGAGCCCACTCTCTCGCTGGCATTGTTCCCCAGAGCCCGCTCTCTCCCTGACATTCTTCCACAGAGCCCAGTCTCTCCCTGGCATTGTTCCCCAGAGCCCGCTCTCTCCCTGGCATTGTTCCCCCAGAACCCGCTCCCTCCCTGGCATTGTTCCCCAGAGACGGCTCTCTCCATGGCATTGTCCCCCAGAGCCCGCTCTCTCCCTGGCATTGTTTCCCAGAGCCTGCTCTCTCCCTGGCATTGTTCCCCAGAGCCCGCTCTCTCCCTGGCATTGTTCCCCAGAGCCCGCTCTCTCCCTGGCATTGTTCCCCAGAGCCTGCTCTCTCCCTGGCATTGTTCCCCAGAGCCTGCTCTCTCCCTGGCATTGTTCCCAGAGCCTGCTCTCTCCCTGGCATTGTACCCCAGAGCCTGCTCTCTCCCTGGCATTGTTCCCCAGAGCCCGCTCTCTCCAGCAATGTTCCCCAGAGCCCGCTCTCTCCCTGGCATTGTTCCCCAGAGCCCGCTCTCTCCAGCATTGTTCCCCAAAGCCCGCTCTCTCCAGCATTGTTCCCCAGATCCCGCTCTCTCCCTGGCATTGTTCCCCAGATCCCGCTCTCTCCCTGGCATTGTTCCCCCAGATCCCGCTCTCTCCCTGGCATTGTTCCCCCAGAACCCGCTCTCTCCATGGCATTGTCCCCCAGAGCCCGCTCTCTCCCTGGCATTGTTCCCCAGAGCCTGCTCTACCCCTGGCATTGTTCCCCAGAGCCCGCTCTCTCCCTGGCATTGTTCCCCAAATCCCGCTCTCTCCAGCATTGTTCCCCAGAGCCCGCTCTCTCCCTGGCATTGTTCCCCCAGAACCCGCTCCCTCCCTGGCATTGTTCTCCAGAGACGGCTCTCTCCATGGCATTGTCACCCAGAGCCCGCTCTCTCCCTGGCATTGTTTCCCAGAGCCTGCTCTCTCCCTGGCATTGTTCCCCAGAGCCCGCTCTCTCCAGCATTGTTCCCCAGAGCCCGCTCTCTCCCTGGCATTGTCCCACAGAGCCCGCACTCTCCCTGGCATTGTTCCCCAGAGCCCGCTCTCTCCCTGGCATTGTTCCCCAGAGCCTGCTCTCTCCCTGGCATTGATCCCCAGAGCCTGCTCTCTCCCTGGCATTGTTCCCAGAGCCTGCTCTCTCCCTGGCATTGTACCCCAGAGCCTGCTCTCTCCCTGGCATTGTTCCCCAGAGCCCGCTCTCTCCAGCAATGTTCCCCAGAGCCCGCTCTCTCCCTAGCATTGTTCCCCAAAGCCCGCTCTCTCCAGCATTGTTCCCCAGAGCCCGCTCTATCACTGGCATTGTTCCCCATAGCCCGCTCTCTCCCTGACATTCTTCCCCAGAGCCCGCTCTCTCCCTGGCATTGTTCCCCCAGAACCCGCTCTCTCCCTGGCATTGTTCCCCAGAGACGGCTCTCTCCATGGCATTGTCCCCCAGAGCCCGCTCTCTCCCTGGCATTGTTCCCCAGAGCCTGCTCTACCCCTGGCATTGTTCCCCAGAGCCCGCTCTCTCCCTGGCAATGTTCCCCAGAGCCCGCTCTCCCCCTGGCATTGTTCCCCAGAGCCCGCTCTCTCCCTGGCATTGTTCCCCAGAGCCCGCTCTCTTCCTGGCATTGTTCCCCAGAGCCCGCTCTCTCCAGCATTGTTCCCCAGAGCCCGCTCTCTCCAGCATTGTTTCCCAGAGCCCGCTCTCTCCCTGGCATTGTTCCCCAGAGCCCGCTCTCTCCCTGGTATTGTTCCCCAGAGCCCGCTCTCTCCCTGGCATTGTTCCCCAGAGCCCGCTCTCTCCCTGGCATTGTTCCCCAGAGCCCGCTCTCTCCAGCATTGTTCCCCAGAGCCCGCTCTCTCCAGCATTGTTCCCCAGAACCCGCTCTATCCCTGGCATTGTTCCCCCGAGCCCGCTCTCTCCCTGGCATTGTCCCCCAGAGCCCGCTCTCTCCAGCATTGTTCCCCAGAGCCCGCTCTCTCCCTGGCATTGTTCCCCAGAGCCCGCTCTCTCCATGGCATTGTTCCCAGAGTCCGCTCTCTCCATGGCATTGTTCCCCAGAGCCCACTCTCTCCCTGGCATTGTTCCCCAGAGCCCGCTGTCTCCCTGGCATTGTTCCCCAGAGCCCGCTCTCTCCCTGGCATTGTCCCCCAGAGCCCGCTCTCTCCTTGGCATTGTTCCCCAGAGCCCGCTCTCTCCATTGCATTGTTCCCCAGAGCCCGCTCTCTCCCTGGCATTGTTCCCCAGACCCCGCTCTCTCCAGCATTGTTCCCCAGAGCCTGCACTCTCCCTGGCATTGTACCCCAGAGCGCGCTCTCTCCATGGCATTGTTCCCCTGAGCCCGCTCTCACCCTGGCATTGTTCCCCAGAGCGCGCTCTCTCCATGGCATTGTTCCCCAGAGCCCGCTCTCTCCAGCATTGTTCCCCAGAGCCTGCACTCTCCCTGGCATTGTTCCCCAGAGCCCGCTCTCACCCTGGCATTGTTCCCCAGACCCCGCTCTCTCCCTGGCATTGTTCCCCAGAGCCGCTGTCTCCCTGGCATTGTTCCCCAGAGCCCGCTCTCTCCCTGGCATTGTTCCCCAGAGCCCGCTATCTCCGTGGCATTGTTCCTCAGAGCCCGCTCTCTCCATGGCATTGTTCCCCAGAGCCCGCTCTTTCCCTGGCAATGTTCCCCAGAGCCGGCTCTCTCCCTGGCATTGTTCCCCAGAGCCCGCTCTCTCCCTGGCATTGTTCCCCAGAGCCCGCTGTCTCCCTGGCATTGTCCCCCAGAGCCCGCTCTCTCCAGCATTGTTCCCCAGAGCCAACTCTCTCCCTGGCATTGTTCCCCAGAGCCCGCTCTCTCCCTGGCATTGTTCCCCAGAGCCAACTCTCTCCCTGGCATTGTTCCCCAGAGCCCGCTCTCTCCCTGGCATTGTTCCCCAGAGCCCGCTCTCTCCCTGGCATTGTTCCCCAGAGCCCGGTCTCTCCCTGGCATTGTACCCCAGAGCCCGCTCTCTCCCTGGCATTGTCCCCCAGAGCCCGCTCTCTCCCTGGCATTGTTCCCCAGAGCCCCAGAGCCCGCTCGCTCCCAGGCATTGTTCCCCAGAGCCCGCTCGCTCCCAGGCATTGTTCCCCAGAGCCCGCTCTCTCCCTGGCATTGTTCCCCAGAACCCGCTCTCTCCCTGGCATTGTTCCCCAGAGCCCGCTCTCTCTGTGGCATTGTTCCCCAGAGCCCGCTCTCTCCCTGGCATTGTTCCCCAGAGCCCGCTCTCTCCCTGGCATTGTTCCCCAGAGCCCGCTCTCTCCCTGGCTTTGTTCCCCAGAGCCCGCTCCCTCACTGGCATTGTCCCCAGAGCCCGCTCTCTCCCTGGCATTGTTCCCCGGAGCCTGCTCTCTCCCTGGCATTGTTCCCCAGAGCCCGCTCTCTCCCTGGCATTGTTCCCCAGAGCCCGCTCTCTCCCTGGCATTGTCCCCAGAGCCCGCTCTCTCCCTGGTATTGTTCCCCAGAATCCGCTCTCTCCCTGGCATTGTTCCCCAGAGCCTGCTCTCTCCCTGGCATTGTTCCCCAGAGCCCGCTCTCTACCTGGCATTGTTCCCCAGAGCCTGCTCTCTCCCTGGCATTGTTCCCCAGAGCCCGCTCTCTCCCTGGCATTGTTCCCCAGAGTCTGCTCTCTCCCTGGCATTGTTCCCCAGAGCCCGCTCTCTCCCTGGCATTGTTCCCCAGAGCCCGCTCTCTCCGTGGCATTGTTCCCCAGAGCCCGCTCTCTCCATGGCATTGTTCCCCAAAGCCCGCTCTTTCCCTGGCAATGTTCCCCAGAGCCCGCTCTCCCCCTGGCATTGTTCCCCAGAGCCCGCTCTCTCCCTGGCATTGTTCCCCAGAGCCCGCTCTCTCCCTGGAATTGTTCCCCAGAGCCCGCTCTCTCCCTGGCATTGTTCCCCAGAGCCCGTTGTCTCCCTGGCATTGTTCCCCAGAACCCGCTCTCTCCCTGGCATTGTTCCCCAGAACCCGCTCTCTCCCTGGCATTGTTCCCCAGAGCCCGCTCTCTCCAGCATTGTTCCCCAGAACCTGCTCTCTCCAGCATTGTTCCCCAGAGCCCACTCTCTCCATGGCATTGTTCCCCAGAGCCCGCTCTCTCCAGCATTGTTCCCCAGAACCTGCTCTCTCCAGCATTGTTCCCCAGAGCCCACTCTCTCCATGGCATTGTTCCCCAGAGCCCGCTCTCTCCCTGGCATTGTCCCCCAGAGCCCGCTCTCTCCCTGGCATTGTTCCCCAGAGCCCGCTCTCTCCCTGGTATTATTCCCCAGAGCCCGCCCTCTCCCTGGTATTGTTCCCCAGAGCCCGCTCTCTCCAGCATTGTTCCCCAGAGCCCGCTCTCTCCAGCATTGTTCCCCAGAACCCGCTCTATCCCTGGCATTGTTCCCCCGAGCCCGCTCTCTCCCTGGCATTGTCCCCCAGAGCCCGCTCTCTCCAGCATTGTTCCCCAGAGCCCGCTCTCTCCCTGGCATTGTTCCCCAGAGCCCGCTCTCTCCATGGCATTGTTCCCAGAGTCCGCTCTCTCCATGGCATTGTTCCCCAGAGCCCACTCTCTCCCTGGCATTGTTCCCCAGAGCCCGCTGTCTCCCTGGCATTGTTCCCCAGAGCCCGCTCTCTCCCTGGCATTGTCCCCCAGAGCCCGCTCTCTCCTTGGCATTGTTCCCCAGAGCCCGCTCTCTCCATTGCATTGTTCCCCAGAGCCCGCTCTCTCCCTGGCATTGTTCCCCAGACCCCGCTCTCTCCAGCATTGTTCCCCAGAGCCTGCACTCTCCCTGGCATTGTACCCCAGAGCGCGCTCTCTCCATGGCATTGTTCCCCTGAGCCCGCTCTCACCCTGGCATTGTTCCCCAGAGCGCGCTCTCTCCATGGCATTGTTCCCCAGAGCCCGCTCTCTCCAGCATTGTTCCCCAGAGCCTGCACTCTCCCTGGCATTGTTCCCCAGAGCCCGCTCTCACCCTGGCATTGTTCCCCAGACCCCGCTCTCTCCCTGGCATTGTTCCCCAGAGCCGCTGTCTCCCTGGCATTGTTCCCCAGAGCCCGCTCTCTCCCTGGCATTGTTCCCCAGAGCCCGCTATCTCCGTGGCATTGTTCCTCAGAGCCCGCTCTCTCCATGGCATTGTTCCCCAGAGCCCGCTCTTTCCCTGGCAATGTTCCCCAGAGCCGGCTCTCTCCCTGGCATTGTTCCCCAGAGCCCGCTCTCTCCCTGGCATTGTTCCCCAGAGCCCGCTGTCTCCCTGGCATTGTCCCCCAGAGCCCGCTCTCTCCAGCATTGTTCCCCAGAGCCAACTCTCTCCCTGGCATTGTTCCCCAGAGCCCGCTCTCTCCCTGGCATTGTTCCCCAGAGCCAACTCTCTCCCTGGCATTGTTCCCCAGAGCCCGCTCTCTCCCTGGCATTGTTCCCCAGAGCCCGCTCTCTCCCTGGCATTGTTCCCCAGAGCCCGGTCTCTCCCTGGCATTGTACCCCAGAGCCCGCTCTCTCCCTGGCATTGTCCCCCAGAGCCCGCTCTCTCCCTGGCATTGTTCCCCAGAGCCCCAGAGCCCGCTCGCTCCCAGGCATTGTTCCCCAGAGCCCGCTCGCTCCCAGGCATTGTTCCCCAGAGCCCGCTCTCTCCCTGGCATTGTTCCCCAGAACCCGCTCTCTCCCTGGCATTGTTCCCCAGAGCCCGCTCTCTCTGTGGCATTGTTCCCCAGAGCCCGCTCTCTCCCTGGCATTGTTCCCCAGAGCCCGCTCTCTCCCTGGCATTGTTCCCCAGAGCCCGCTCTCTCCCTGGCTTTGTTCCCCAGAGCCCGCTCCCTCACTGGCATTGTCCCCAGAGCCCGCTCTCTCCCTGGCATTGTTCCCCGGAGCCTGCTCTCTCCCTGGCATTGTTCCCCAGAGCCCGCTCTCTCCCTGGCATTGTTCCCCAGAGCCCGCTCTCTCCCTGGCATTGTCCCCAGAGCCCGCTCTCTCCCTGGTATTGTTCCCCAGAATCCGCTCTCTCCCTGGCATTGTTCCCCAGAGCCTGCTCTCTCCCTGGCATTGTTCCCCAGAGCCCGCTCTCTACCTGGCATTGTTCCCCAGAGCCTGCTCTCTCCCTGGCATTGTTCCCCAGAGCCCGCTCTCTCCCTGGCATTGTTCCCCAGAGTCTGCTCTCTCCCTGGCATTGTTCCCCAGAGCCCGCTCTCTCCCTGGCATTGTTCCCCAGAGCCCGCTCTCTCCGTGGCATTGTTCCCCAGAGCCCGCTCTCTCCATGGCATTGTTCCCCAAAGCCCGCTCTTTCCCTGGCAATGTTCCCCAGAGCCCGCTCTCCCCCTGGCATTGTTCCCCAGAGCCCGCTCTCTCCCTGGCATTGTTCCCCAGAGCCCGCTCTCTCCCTGGAATTGTTCCCCAGAGCCCGCTCTCTCCCTGGCATTGTTCCCCAGAGCCCGTTGTCTCCCTGGCATTGTTCCCCAGAACCCGCTCTCTCCCTGGCATTGTTCCCCAGAACCCGCTCTCTCCCTGGCATTGTTCCCCAGAGCCCGCTCTCTCCAGCATTGTTCCCCAGAACCTGCTCTCTCCAGCATTGTTCCCCAGAGCCCACTCTCTCCATGGCATTGTTCCCCAGAGCCCGCTCTCTCCAGCATTGTTCCCCAGAACCTGCTCTCTCCAGCATTGTTCCCCAGAGCCCACTCTCTCCATGGCATTGTTCCCCAGAGCCCGCTCTCTCCCTGGCATTGTCCCCCAGAGCCCGCTCTCTCCCTGGCATTGTTCCCCAGAGCCCGCTCTCTCCCTGGTATTATTCCCCAGAGCCCGCCCTCTCCCTGGTATTATTCCCCAGAGCCCGCTGTCTCCCTGGCATTGTTTCCCAGAGCCCACTCTCTCCCTGGCATTGTTCCCCAGAGCCTGCTCTCTCCCTAGCATTGTTGACCAGAGCCCGCTCTCTCCCTAGCATTGTTCACCAGAGCCCGCTCTCTCCCTGGCATTGTTCCCCAGAGCCCGCTCTCTCCCTGGCATTGTTCCCCAGAGGCCGCTGTCTCCCTGGCATTGTTTCCCAGAGCCCACTCTCTCCCTGGCATTGTTCCCCAGAGCCTGCTCTCTCCCTAGCATTGTTGACCAGAGCCCGCTCTCTCCCTAGCATTGTTCACCAGAGCCCGCTCTCTCCCTGGCATTGTTCCCCAGAGCCCGCTCTCTCCCTAGCATTGTTCACCAGAGCCCGCTCTCTCCCTGGCATTGTTCCCCAGAGCCCGCTCTCTCCCTAGCATTGTTCCCCAGAGCCCGCTCTCTCCAGCATTGTTCCCCAGAGCCCGCTCTCTCCCTGGCGTTGTCCCACAGAGCCCGCACTCTCCCTGGCATTGTTCCCCAGAGCCCGCTCTCTCCCTGGCATTGTTCCCCAGAGCCCGCTCTCTCCAGCATTGTTCCCAGGAGCCCGCACTCTCCCTGGCATTGTTCCCCAGAGCCCGCTCTCTCCCTGGCATTGTTCCCCAGAGCCCGCTCTCTCCCTGGCATTGTTCCCCAGAGCCCGCTCTCTCCCTGGCATTGTTCCCCAGAGCCCGCTCTCTCCATGGCATTGTTCCCCAGAGCCCGCTCTCTCCCTGGCATTGTTCCCCAGAGCCCGCTCTCTCCCTGGCATTGTTCCCCAGAGCCCAGTCTCTCCCTGGCATTGTTCCCCAGAGCCCGCTCTCTCCATGGTATTGTTCCCCAGAGCCCGCTCTCTCCCTGGCATTGTTCCCCAGAGCCCGCTCTCTCCCTGGCATTGTTCCCCAGAGCCCAGTCTCTCCCTGGCATTGTTCCCCAGAGCCCGCTCTCTCCCTGGCATTGTTCCCCAGAGCCCGCTCTCTCCCTGGCATTGTTCCCCAGAGCCCGCCCTCTCCCTGGCATTGTCCCCCAGAGCCCGCACTCTCCCTGGCATTGTTCCCCAGAGCCCGCTCTCTCCCTGGCATTGTTCCCCAGAGCCCGCTCTCTCCCTGGCATTGTTCCCCAGAGCCCGCTCTCTCCAGCATTGTTCCCCAGAGCCCGCTCTCTCCATGGCATTGTTCCCCAGAGCCCGCTCTCTCCAGCATTGTTCCCCAGAGCCTGCTCTCTCCCTGGCATTGTTCCCCAGACCCCGCTCTCTCCAGCATTGTTCCCCAGAGCCCGCTCGCTCCCAGGCATTGTTCCCCAGAGCCCGCTCTCTCCCTGGCATTGTTCCCCAGAACCCGCTCTCTCCCTGGCATTGTTCCCCAGAGCCCGCTCTCTCTGTGGCATTGTTCCCCAGAGCCCGCTCTCTCCCTGGCATTGTTCCCCAGAGCCAACTCTCTCCCTGGCATTGTTCCCCAGAGCCCGCTCTCTCCCTGGCATTGTTCCCCAGAGCCCGCTCTCTCCCTGGCATTGTTCCCCAGAGCCCGGTCTCTCCCTGGCATTGTACCCCAGAGCCCGCTCTCTCCCTGGCATTGTCCCCCAGAGCCCGCTCTCTCCCTGGCATTGTTCCCCAGAGCCCCAGAGCACGCTCTCTCCCTGGCATTGTTCCCCAGAACCCGCTCTCTCCCTGGCATTGTTCCCCAGAGCCCGCTCTCTCTGTGGCATTGTTCCCCAGAGCCCGCTCTCTCCCTGGCATTGTTCCCCAGAGCCCGCTCTCTCCCTGGCATTGTTCCCCAGAGCCCGCTCTCTCCCTGGCTTTGTTCCCCAGAGCCCGCTCCCTCACTGGCATTGTCCCCAGAGCCCGCTCTCTCCCTGGCATTGTTCCCCGGAGCCTGCTCTCTCCCTGGCATTGTTCCCCAGAGCCCGCTCTCTCCCTGGCATTGTCCCCAGAGCCCGCTCTCTCCCTGGTATTGTTCCCCAGAATCCGCTCTCTCCCTGGCATTGTTCCCCAGAGCCCAGTCTCTCCCTGGCATTGTTCCCCAGAGCCCGCTCTCTCCATGGTATTGTTCCCCAGAGCCCAGTCTCTCCCTGGCATTGTTCCCCAGAGCCCGCCCTCTCCCTGGCATTGTCCCCCAGAGCCCGCACTCTCGCTGGCATTGTTCCCCAGAGCCCGCTCTCTCCCTGGCATTGTTCCCCAGAGCCCGCTCTCTCCCTGGCATTGTTCCCCAGAGCCCGCTCTCTCCCTGGCATTGTTCCCCAGAGCCCGCTCTCTCCCTGGCATTGTTCCCCAGAGCCCGCTCTCTCCCTGGCATTGTTCCCCAGAGCCCGCTCTCTCCCTGGCATTGTTCCCCAGAGCCCGCTCTCTCGCTGGCATTGTTCCCCAGAGCCCGCTCTCTCTGTGGCATTGTTCCCCAGAGCCCGCTCTCTCCCTGGCATTGTTCCCCAGAGCCCGCTCTCTCCCTGGCATTGTTCCCCACAGCCGGCTCTCTCCCTGGCATTGTCCCCCAGAGCCCGCTCTCTCCCTGGCATTGTTCCACAGAGCCCGCTCTCTCCCTGGCATTGTTCCCCAGGGCCCGCTCCCTCCCTGGCATTGTCCCCAGAGCCTGCTCTCCCCCTGGCATTGATCCCCTGAGCCTGCTCTCTCCCTGGCATTGTTCCCCAGAGCCCGCTCTCTCCCTGGCATTGTTCCCCAGAGCCCACTCTCTCGCTGGCATTGTTCCCCAGAGCCCGTGCTCTGCCTGGCATTGTTCCCCAGAGCCCGCTCTCTCCCTGGCATTGTTCCCCAGAGCCTGCTCTCTCCCTGGCATTGTACCCCAGAGCCTGCTCTCTCCCTGGCATTGTCCCCCAGAGCCCGCTCTCTCCCTGGCATTGTTCCCCAGAGCCCGCTCGCTCCCTGGCATTGTTCCCCAGAGCCCCAGAGCCCGCTCGCTCCCAGGCATTGTTCCCCAGAACCCGCTCTCTCCCTGGCATTGTTCCCCAGAGTCCGCTCTCTCTGTGGCATTGTTCCCCAGAGCCCGCTCTCTCCCTGGCATTGTTCCCCAGAGCCCGCTCTCTCTGTGGCATTGTTCCCCAGAGCCCGCTCTCTCCCTGGCATTGTTCCCCAGAGCCCGCTCTCTCCCTGGCATTGTTCCCCAGAGCCCGCTCTCTCCCTGGCTTTGTTCCCCAGAGCCCGCTCCCTCACTGGCATTGTCCCCAGAGTCCGCTCTCTCCCTGGCATTGTTCCCCCGAGCCTGCTCTCTCCCTGGCATTGTTCCCCAGAGCCCGCTCTCTCCCTGGCATTGTTCCCCAGAGCCCGCTCTCTCCCTGGCATTGTCCCCAGAGCCCGCTCTCTCCCTGGTATTGTTCCCCAGAATCCGCTCTCTCCCTGACATTGTTCCCCAGAGCCTGCTCTCTCCCTGGCATTGTTCCCCAGAGCCTGCTCTCTCCCTGGCATTGTTCCCCAGAGCCTGCTCTCTCCCTGGCATTGTTCCCCAGAGCACGCTCTCTCCCTGGCATTGTTCCCCAGAGCCCGCTCTCTCCCTGGCATTGTTCCCCAGAGTCTGCTCTCTCCCTGGCATTGTTCCCCAGAGCCCGCTCTCTCCCTGGCATTGTTCCCCAGAGCCCGCTCTCTCCATGGCATTGTTCCCCAAAGCCCGCTCTTTCCCTGGCAATGTTCCCCAGAGCCGGCTCTCTCCCTGGCATTGTTCCCCAGAGCCCGTTGTCTCGCTGGCATTGTTCCCCAGAACCCGCTCTCTCCCTGGCATTGTTCCCCAGAGCCCACTCTCTCCCTGGCATTGTTCCCCAGAGCCCGCTCTCTCCCTGGCATTGTCCCCCAGAGCCCGCTCTCTCCCTGGCATTGTCCCCCAGAGCCCGCTCTGTCCAGCATTGTTCCCCAGAGCCCGCTCTCTCCCTGGAATTGTTCCCCAGAGCCCGGTCTCTCCCTGGCATTGTACCCCAGAGCCCGCTCTCTCCCTGGCATTGTCCCCCAGAGCCCGCTCTCTCCCTGGCATTGTTCCCCAGAGCCCGCTCGCTCCCTGGCATTGCTCCCCAGAGCCCCAGAGCCCGCTCGCTCCCAGGCATTGTTCCCCAGAACCCGCTCTCTCCCTGGCATTGTTCCCCAGAGCCCGCTCGCTCCCTGGCATTGCTCCCCAGAGCCCCAGAGCCCGCTCTCTCCCTGGCATTGTTCCCCAGAACCCGCTCTCTCCCTGGCATTGTTCCCCAGAGCCCGCTCTCTCTGTGGCATTGTTCCCCAGAGCCCGCTCTCTCCCTGGCATTGTTCCCCAGAACCCGCTCTCTCCCTGGCATTGTTCCCCAGAGCCCACTCTCTCCATGGCATTGTTCCCCAGAGCCCGCTCTCTCCAGCATTGTTCCCCAGAGCCCGCTCTCTCCCTGGCATTGTCCCCCAGAGCCCGCTCTCTCCCTGGCATTGTTCCCCAGAGCCCGCTCTCTCCCTGGTATTATTCCCCAGAGCCTGCTCTCTCCCTGGCATTGTTCCCCAGAGCCCGCTGTCTCCCTGGCATTGTTCCCCAGAGCCCAGTCTCTCCCTAGCATTGTTCACCAGAGCCCGCTCTCTCCCTGGCAATGTTCCCCAGAGCCTGCTCTCTCCCTGGCAATGTTCCCCAGAGCCTGCTCTCTCCCTGGCATTGTTCCCCAGAGCCTGCTCTCTCCAGCATTGTTCCCCAGAGCCCGCTCTCTCCCTGGCGTTGTCCCACAGAGCCCGCACTCTCCCTGGCATTGTTCCCCAGAGCCCGCTCTCTCCCTGGCATTGTTCCCCAGAGCCCGCTCTCTCCATGGCATTGTTCCCCAGAGCCCGCTCTCTCCCTGGCATTGTTCCCCAGAGCCCGCTCTCTCCCTGGCATTGTTCCCCAGAGCCCGCTCTCTCCATGGCATTGTTCCCCAGAGCCCGCTCTCTCCCTGGCATTGTTCCCCAGAGCCCGCTCTCTCCATGGTATTGTTCCCCAGAGCCCGCTCTCTCCCTGGCATTGTTCCCCAGAGCCCGCTCTCTCCCCGGCATTGTTCCCCAGAGCCCGCTCTCTCGCTGGCATTGTTCCCCAGAGCCCGCTCTCTCTGTGGCATTGTTCCCCAGAGCCCGCTCTCTCCCTGGCATTGTTCCCCAGAGCCCGCTCTCTCCCTGGCATTGTTCCCCAGAGCCTGCTCTCCCCCTGGCATTGTTCCCCAGAGCCCGCTCTCTCCCTGGCATTGTTCCCCAGAGCCCGCTCTCTCCCTGGCATTGTTCCCCAGCGCCGGCTCTCTCCCTGGCATTGTCCCCCAGAGCCCGCTCTCTCCCTGGCATTGTTCCCCAGAGCCCGCTCTCTCCCTGGCATTGTTCCCCAGGGCCCGCTCCCTCCCTGGCATTGTCCCCAGAGCCCGCTCTCTCCCTGGCATTGTTCCCCAGGGCCCGCTCCCTCCCTGGCATTGTCCCCAGAGCCCGCTCTCTCCCTGGCATTGATCCCCTGAGCCTGCTCTCTCCCTGGCATTGTTCCCCAGAGCCCGTGCTCTGCCTGGCATTGTTCCCCAGGGCCCGCTCTCTCCCTGGCATTGTTCCCCAGAGCCCGCTCTCTCCCTGGCATTGTTCCCCAAAGCCCGCTCTCTCCAGCATTGCTCCCCAGAGCCTGCTCTCTCCCTGGCATTGATCCCCTGAGCCTGCTCTCTCCCTGGCATTGTTCCCCAGAGCCCGTGCTCTGCCTGGCATTGTTCCCCAGAGCCCGCACTCTCACTGCCATTGTCCCCCAGAGCCCGCTCTCTCCCTGACATTCTTCCACAGAGCCCGCTCTCTCCCTGGCATTGTTCCCCAGAGCCGCTCTCTCCCTGGCATTGTCCCCCAGAGCCCGCTCTCTCCCTGGCATTGTTCCCCAGAGCCCGCTCGCTCCCTGGCATTGTTCCCCAGAGCCCCAGAGCCCGCTCGCTCCCAGGCATTGTTCCCCAGAACCCGCTCTCTCCCTGGCATTGTTCCCCAGAGTCCGCTCTCTCTGTGGCATTGTTCCCCAGAGCCCGCTCTCTCCCTGGCATTGTTCCCCAGAGCCCGCTCTCTCCCTGGCATTGTTCCCCTGAGCCCGCTCTCTCTGTGGCATTGTTCCCCAGAGCCCGCTCTCTCCCTGGCATTGTTCCCCAGAGCCCGCTCTCTCCCTGGCATTGTTCCCCAGAGCCCGCTCTCTCCCTGGCTTTGTTCCCCAGAGCCCGCTCTCTCCCTGGCATTGTCCCCAGAGCCCGCTCTCTCCCTGGCATTGTTCCCTGGAGCCTGCTCTCTCCCTGGCATTGTTCCCCAGAGCCCGCTCTCTCCCTGGCATTGTTCCCCAGAGCCCGCTCTCTCCCTGGCATTGTCCCCAGAGCCCGCTCTCTCCCTGGTATTGTTCCCCAGAATCCGCTCTCTCCCTGACATTGTTCCCCAGAGCCCGCTCTCTACCTGGCATTGTTCCCCAGAGCCCGCTCTCTCCCTGGCATTGTTCCCCAGAGCCCGCTCTCTCCCTGGCATTGTTCCCCAGAGCCTGCTCTCTCCCTGGCATTGTTCCCCAGAGCCCGCTCTCTCCCTGGCATTGTTCCCCAGAGCCTGCTCTCTCCCTGGCATTGTTCCCCAGAGCCCGCTCTCTACCTGGCATTGTTCCCCAGAGCCCGCTCTCTCCCTGGCATTGTTCCCCAGAGCCCGCTCTCTCCCTGGCATTGTTCCCCAGAGCCTGCTCTCTCCCTGGCATTGTTCCCCAGAGCCCGCTCTCTCCCTGGCATTGTTCCCCAGAGCCCGCTCTCTCCCTGGCATTGTTCCCCAGAGCCCGTTGTCTCGCTGGCATTGTTCCCCAGAACCCGCTCTCTCCCTGGCATTGTTCCCCAGAGCCCACTCTCTCCATGGCATTGTTCCCCAGAGCCCGCTCTCTCCAGCATTGTTCCCCAGAACCTGCACTCTCCCTGGCATTGTTCCCCAGAGCCCGCTCTCTCCCTGGCATTGTCCCCCAGAGCCCGCTCTCTCCCTGGCATTGTTCCCCAGAGCCCGCTCTCTCCCTGGTATTATTCCCCAGATCCTGCTCTCTCCCTGGCATTGTTCCCCAGAGCCCGCTGTCTCCCTGGCATTGTTCCCCAGAGCCCACTCTCTCCCTGGCATTGTTCCCCAGAGCCCGCTCTCTCCCTAGCATTGTTCACCAGAGCCCGCTCTCTCCCTGGCAATGTTCCCCAGAGCCTGCTCTCTCCCTAGCATTGTTCACCAGAGCCCGCTCTCTCCCTGGCAATGTTCCCAAGAGCCCGCTCTCTCCATGGTATTGTTCCCCAGAGCCCGCTCTCTCCCTGGCATTGTTCCACAGAGCCCGCTCTCTCCCTGGCAATGTTCCCCAGAGCCTGCTCTCTCCCTGGCATTGTTCCCCAGAGCCCGCTCTCTCCAGCATTGTTCCCCAGAGCCCGCTCTCTCCCTGGCGTTGTCCCACAGAGCCCGCACTCTCCCTGGCATTGTTCCACAGAGCCCGCTCTCTCCCTGGCATTGTTCCCCAGAGCCCGCTCTCTCCCTGGCATTGTTCCCCAGAGCCCGCTCTCTCCATGGCATTGTTCCCCAGAGCCCGCTCTCTCCCTGGCATTGTTCCCCAGAGCCCAGTCTCTCCCTGGCATTGTTCCCCAGAGCCCGCTCTCTCCATGGTATTGTTCCCCAGAGCCCGCCCTCTCCCTGGCATTGTCCCCCAGAGCCCGCTCTCTCCCTGGCATTGTTCCCCAGAGCCCGCTCTCTCCCTGGTATTGTTCCCCAGAGCCCGCTCTCTCCCTGGCATTGTTCCCCAGAGCCCAGTCTCTCCCTGGCATTGTTCCTCAGAGCCCGCTCTCTCCCTGGCATTGTTCCCCAGAGCCCGCTCTCTCCCTGGCATTGTACCCCAGAGCCCGCTCTCTCCCTGGCATTGTTCCCCAGAGCCCGCTCTCTCCCTGGCATTGTTCCCCAGAGCCCGCTGTCTCGCTGGCATTGTTCCCCAGAGCCCGCTCTCTCTGTGGCATTGTTCCCCAGAGCCCGCTCTCTCCCTGGCATTGTTCCCCAGAGCCCGCTCTCTCTGTGGCATTGTTCCCCAGAGCCCGCTCTCTCCCTGGCATTGTTCCCCAGAGCCCGCTCTCTCCCTGGCATTGTTCCCCAGAGCCTGCTCTCCCCCTGGCATTGTTCCCCAGAGCCCGCTCTCTCCCTGGCATTGTTCCCCAGAGCCCGCTCTCTCCCTGGCATTGTTCCCCAGAGCCCGCTCTCTCCCTGGCATTGTTCCCCAGAGCCCGCTCTCTCCCTGGCATTGTTCCCCAGAGCCCGCTCTCTCCATGGCATTGTTCCCCAGAGCCCGCTCTCTCCCTGGCATTGTTCCCCAGAGCCCGCTCTCTCCCTGGCATTGTTCCCCAGAGCCCGCTCTCTCCATGGCATTGTTCCCCAGAGCCCGCTCTCTCCCTGGCATTGTTCCCCAGAGCCCGCTCTCTCCATGGTATTGTTCCCCAGAGCCCAGTCTCTCCCTGGCATTGTTCCCCAGAGCCCGCCCTCTCCCTGGCATTGTCCCCGAGAGCCCGCTCTCTCCCTGGCATTGTTCCCCAGAGCCCGCTCTCTCCCTGGCATTGTTCCCCAGAGCCCGCTCTCTCCCTGGCATTGTTCCCCAGAGCCCGCTCTCTCCATGGTATTGTTCCCCAGAGCCCGCTCTCTCCCTGGCATTGTTCCCCAGAGCCCGCTCTCTCCCCGGCATTGTTCCCCAGAGCCCGCTCTCTCGCTGGCATTGTTCCCCAGAGCCCGCTCTCTCTGTGGCATTGTTCCCCAGAGCCCGCTCTCTCCCTGGCATTGTTCCCCAGAGCCCGCTCTCTCCCTGGCATTGTTCCCCAGAGCCTGCTCTCCCCCTGGCATTGTTCCCCAGAGCCCGCTCTCTCCCTGGCATTGTTCCCCAGAGCCCGCTCTCTCCCTGGCATTGTTCCCCAGCGCCGGCTCTCTCCCTGGCATTGTCCCCCAGAGCCCGCTCTCTCCCTGGCATTGTTCCCCAGAGCCCGCTCTCTCCCTGGCATTGTTCCCCAGGGCCCGCTCCCTCCCTGGCATTGTCCCCAGAGCCCGCTCTCTCCCTGGCATTGTTCCCCAGGGCCCGCTCCCTCCCTGGCATTGTCCCCAGAGCCCGCTCTCTCCCTGGCATTGATCCCCTGAGCCTGCTCTCTCCCTGGCATTGTTCCCCAGAGCCCGTGCTCTGCCTGGCATTGTTCCCCAGGGCCCGCTCTCTCCCTGGCATTGTTCCCCAGAGCCCGCTCTCTCCCTGGCATTGTTCCCCAAAGCCCGCTCTCTCCAGCATTGCTCCCCAGAGCCTGCTCTCTCCCTGGCATTGATCCCCTGAGCCTGCTCTCTCCCTGGCATTGTTCCCCAGAGCCCGTGCTCTGCCTGGCATTGTTCCCCAGAGCCCGCACTCTCACTGCCATTGTCCCCCAGAGCCCGCTCTCTCCCTGACATTCTTCCACAGAGCCCGCTCTCTCCCTGGCATTGTTCCCCAGAGCCGCTCTCTCCCTGGCATTGTCCCCCAGAGCCCGCTCTCTCCCTGGCATTGTTCCCCAGAGCCCGCTCGCTCCCTGGCATTGTTCCCCAGAGCCCCAGAGCCCGCTCGCTCCCAGGCATTGTTCCCCAGAACCCGCTCTCTCCCTGGCATTGTTCCCCAGAGTCCGCTCTCTCTGTGGCATTGTTCCCCAGAGCCCGCTCTCTCCCTGGCATTGTTCCCCAGAGCCCGCTCTCTCCCTGGCATTGTTCCCCTGAGCCCGCTCTCTCTGTGGCATTGTTCCCCAGAGCCCGCTCTCTCCCTGGCATTGTTCCCCAGAGCCCGCTCTCTCCCTGGCATTGTTCCCCAGAGCCCGCTCTCTCCCTGGCTTTGTTCCCCAGAGCCCGCTCTCTCCCTGGCATTGTCCCCAGAGCCCGCTCTCTCCCTGGCATTGTTCCCTGGAGCCTGCTCTCTCCCTGGCATTGTTCCCCAGAGCCCGCTCTCTCCCTGGCATTGTTCCCCAGAGCCCGCTCTCTCCCTGGCATTGTCCCCAGAGCCCGCTCTCTCCCTGGTATTGTTCCCCAGAATCCTCTCTCTCCCTGACATTGTTCCCCAGAGCCCGCTCTCTACCTGGCATTGTTCCCCAGAGCCCGCTCTCTCCCTGGCATTGTTCCCCAGAGCCCGCTCTCTCCCTGGCATTGTTCCCCAGAGCCTGCTCTCTCCCTGGCATTGTTCCCCAGAGCCCGCTCTCTCCCTGGCATTGTTCCCCAGAGCCTGCTCTCTCCCTGGCATTGTTCCCCAGAGCCCGCTCTCTACCTGGCATTGTTCCCCAGAGCCCGCTCTCTCCCTGGCATTGTTCCCCAGAGCCCGCTCTCTCCCTGGCATTGTTCCCCAGAGCCTGCTCTCTCCCTGGCATTGTTCCCCAGAGCCCGCTCTCTCCCTGGCATTGTTCCCCAGAGCCCGCTCTCTCCCTGGCATTGTTCCCCAGAGCCCGTTGTCTCGCTGGCATTGTTCCCCAGAACCCGCTCTCTCCCTGGCATTGTTCCCCAGAGCCCACTCTCTCCATGGCATTGTTCCCCAGAGCCCGCTCTCTCCAGCATTGTTCCCCAGAACCTGCACTCTCCCTGGCATTGTTCCCCAGAGCCCGCTCTCTCCCTGGCATTGTCCCCCAGAGCCCGCTCTCTCCCTGGCATTGTTCCCCAGAGCCCGCTCTCTCCCTGGTATTATTCCCCAGATCCTGCTCTCTCCCTGGCATTGTTCCCCAGAGCCCGCTGTCTCCCTGGCATTGTTCCCCAGAGCCCACTCTCTCCCTGGCATTGTTCCCCAGAGCCCGCTCTCTCCCTAGCATTGTTCACCAGAGCCCGCTCTCTACCTGGCAATGTTCCCCAGAGCCTGCTCTCTCCCTAGCATTGTTCACCAGAGCCCGCTCTCTCCCTGGCAATGTTCCCAAGAGCCCGCTCTCTCCATGGTATTGTTCCCCAGAGCCCGCTCTCTCCCTGGCATTGTTCCACAGAGCCCGCTCTCTCCCTGGCAATGTTCCCCAGAGCCTGCTCTCTCCCTGGCATTGTTCCCCAGAGCCCGCTCTCTCCAGCATTGTTCCCCAGAGCCCGCTCTCTCCCTGGCGTTGTCCCACAGAGCCCGCACTCTCCCTGGCATTGTTCCACAGAGCCCGCTCTCTCCCTGGCATTGTTCCCCAGAGCCCGCTCTCTCCCTGGCATTGTTCCCCAGAGCACGCTCTCTCCATGGCATTGTTCCCCAGAGCCCGCTCTCTCCCTGGCATTGTTCCCCAGAGCCCAGTCTCTCCCTGGCATTGTTCCCCAGAGCCCGCTCTCTCCATGGTATTGTTCCCCAGAGCCCGCCCTCTCCCTGGCATTGTCCCCCAGAGCCCGCTCTCTCCCTGGCATTGTTCCCCAGAGCCCGCTCTCTCCCTGGTATTGTTCCCCAGAGCCCGCTCTCTCCCTGGCATTGTTCCCCAGAGCCCAGTCTCTCCCTGGCATTGTTCCTCAGAGCCCGCTCTCTCCCTGGCATTGTTCCCCAGAGCCCGCTCTCTCCCTGGCATTGTACCCCAGAGCCCGCTCTCTCCCTGGCATTGTTCCCCAGAGCCCGCTCTCTCCCTGGCATTGTTCCCCAGAGCCCGCTGTCTCGCTGGCATTGTTCCCCAGAGCCCGCTCTCTCTGTGGCATTGTTCCCCAGAGCCCGCTCTCTCCCTGGCATTGTTCCCCAGAGCCCGCTCTCTCCCTGGCATTGTTCCCCAGAGCCCGCTCTCTCCCTGGCATTGTTCCCCAGAGCCTGCTCTCCCCCTGGCATTGTTCCCCAGAGCCCGCTCTCTCCCTGGCATTGTTCCCCAGAGCCCGCTCTCTCCCTGGCATTGTTCCCCAGAGCCCGCTCTCTCCCTGGCATTGTTCCCCAGAGCCCGCTCTCTCCCTGGCATTGTTCCCCAGAGCCCGCTCTCTCCATGGCATTGTTCCCCAGAGCCCGCTCTCTCCCTGGCATTGTTCCCCAGAGCCCGCTCTCTCCCTGGCATTGTTCCCCAGAGCCCGCTCTCTCCATGGCATTGTTCCCCAGAGCCCGCTCTCTCCCTGGCATTGTTCCCCAGAGCCCGCTCTCTCCATGGTATTGTTCCCCAGAGCCCAGTCTCTCCCTGGCATTGTTCCCCAGAGCCCGCCCTCTCCCTGGCATTGTCCCCGAGAGCCCGCTCTCTCCCTGGCATTGTTCCCCAGAGCCCGCTCTCTCCCTGGCATTGTTCCCCAGAGCCCGCTCTCTCCCTGGCATTGTTCCCCAGAGCCCGCTCTCTCCCTGGCATTGTTCCCCAGAGCCCGCTCTCTCCCTGGCATTGTTCCCCAGAGCCCGCTCTCTCCCTGGCATTGTTCCCCAGAGCCCGCTCTCTCCCTGGCATTGTTCCCCAGAGCCCGCTCTCTCGCTGGCATTGTTCCCCAGAGCCCGCTCTCTCTGTGGCATTGTTCCCCAGAGCCCGCTCTCTCCCTGGCATTGTTCCCCAGAGCCCGCTCTCTCCCTGGCATTGTTCCCCAGAGCCTGCTCTCCCCCTGGCATTGTTCCCCAGAGCCCGCTCTCTCCCTGGCATTGTTCCCCAGAGTCCGCTCTCTCCCTGGCATTGTTCCCCAGAGCCGGCTCTCTCCCTGGCATTGTCCCCCAGAGCCCGCTCTCTCCCTGGCATTGTTCCCCAGAGCCCGCTCTCTCCCTGGCATTGTTCCCCAGGGCCCGCTCCCTCCCTGGCATTGTCCCCAGAGCCCGCTCTCTCCCTGGCATTGTTCCCCAGAGCCTGCTCTCTCCCTGGCATTGATCCCCTGAGCCTGCTCTCTCCCTGGCATTGTTCCCCAGAGCCCGCTCTCTCGCTGGCATTGTTCCCCAGAGCCCGCTGTCTCCCTGGCATTGTTCCCCAGAGCCCGCTCTCTCCCTGGCATTGTTCCCCAGAGCCCGCTCTCTCCCTGGCATTGTTCCCCAGAGCCCGCTCTCTCCCTGGCATTGTTCCCCAGAGCCTGCTCTCTCCCTGGCATTGTTCCCCAGAGCCCGCTCTCTCCCTGGCATTGTTCCCCAGAGTCTGCTCTCTCCCTGGCATTGTTCCCCAGAGCCCGCTCTCTCCGCGGCATTGTTCCCCAGAGCCCGCTCTCTCCATGGCATTGTTCCCCAAAGCCCGCTCTTTCCCTGGCAATGTTCCCCAGAGCCGGCTCTCTCCCTGGCATTGTTCCCCAGAGCCCGCTCTCTCCCTGGAATTGTTCCCCAGAGCCCGCTCTCTCCCTGGCATTGTTCCCCAGAGCCCGTTGTCTCGCTGGCATTGTTCCCCAGAACCCGCTCTCTCCCTGGCATTGTTCCCCAGAGCCCACTCTCTCCATGGCATTGTTCCCCAGAGCCCGCTCTCTCCAGCATTGTTCCCCAGAACCTGCACTCTCCCTGGCATTGTTCCCCAGAGCCCACTCTCTCCCTGGCATTGTTCCCCAGAGCCCGCTCTCTCCCTAGCATTGTTCACCAGAGCCCGCTCTCTCCCTGGCAATGTTCCCCAGAGCCTGCTCTCTCCCTAGCATTGTTCACCAGAGCCCGCTCTCTCCCTGGCAATGTTCCCCAGAGCCTGCTCTCTCCCTGGCATTGTTCCCCAGAGCCCTCTCTCTCCCTGGCATTGTTCCCCAGAGCCCGCTCTCTCCCTGGCATTGTTCCACAGAGCCCGCTCTCTCCCTGGCAATGTTCCCCAGAGCCTGCTCTCTCCCTGGCATTGTTCCCCAGAGCCCGCTCTCTCCAGCATTGTTCCCCAGAGCCCGCTCTCTCCCTGGCATTGTTCCCCAGAGCCCGCTCTCGCCATGGCATTGTTCCCCACAGCCCGCTCTCTCCCTGGCATTGTTCCCCAGAGCCCGCTCTCTCCCTGGCATTGTTCCCCAGAGCCCGCTCTCTCCATGGCATTGTTCCCCAGAGCCCGCTCTCTCCCTGGCATTGTTCCCCAGAGCCCAGTCTCTCCCTGGCATTGTTCCCCAGAGCCCGCTCTCTCCCTGGCATTGTTCCCCAGAGCCCAGTCTCTCCCTGGCATTGTTCCCCAGAGCCCGCCCTCTCCCTGGCATTGTCCCCCAGAGCCCGCTCTCTCCCTGGCATTGTTCCCCAGAGCCCGCTCTCTCCCTGGCATTGTTCCCCAGAGCCCGCTCTCTCCCTGGCATTGTACCCCAGAGCCCGCTCTCTCCCTGGCATTGTTCCCCAGAGCCCGCTCTCTCCCTGGCATTGTTCCCCAGAGCCCGCTCTCTCCCTCGCATTGTTCCCCAGAGCCCACTCTCTCCCTGGCATTGTTCCCCAGAGCCCGCTCTCTCGCTGGCATTGTTCCCCAGAGCCCGCTCTCTCTGTGGCATTGTTCCCCAGAGCCCGCTCTCTCCCTGGCATTGTTCCCCAGAGCCCGCTCTCTCCCTGGCATTGTTCCCCAGAGCCTGCTCTCCCCCTGGCAATGTTCCCCAGAGCCCGCTCTCTCCCTGGCATTGTTCCCCAGAGCCCGCTCTCTCCCTGGCATTGTTCCCCAGAGCCGGCTCTCTCCCTGGCATTGTCCCCCAGAGCCCGCTCTCTCCCTGGCATTGTTCCCCAGAGCCCGCTCTCTCCCTGGCATTGTTCCCCAGAGCCTGCTCTCTCCCTGGCATTGATCCCCTGAGCCTGCTCTCTCCCTGGCATTGTTCCCCAGAGCCCACTCTCTCGCTGGCATTGTTTCCCAGAGCCCGTGCTCTGCCTGGCATTGTTCCCCAGAGCCCGCTCTGTCCCTGGCATTGTTCCCCAGAGCCCGCTCTCTCCCTGGCATTGTTCCCCAAAGCCCGCTCTCTCCAGCATTGTTCCCCAGAGCCCGCTCTCTCCCTGGCATTGATCCCCAGAGCCCGCTCTCTCCCTGGCATTGTCCCCCAGAGCCCGCTCTGTCCAGCATTGTTCCCCAGAGCCCGCTCTCTCCCTGGCATTGTTCCCCAGAGCCGCTCTCTCCTTGGCATTGTTCCCCAGAGCCCGCTCTCTCCCTGGCATTGTTCCCCAGGGCCCGCTCTCTCCCTGGCATTGTTCCCCAGAGCCCGCTCTCTCCCTGGCATTGTTCCCCAGGCCTCGCTCCCTCCCTGGCATTGTACCCAGAGCCCGCTCTCTCCCTGGCATTGTCCCCCAGAGCCCGCTCTCTCCCTGGCATTGTTCCCCAGAGCCCGCTCTCTCCCTGGCATTGTTCCCCAGGGCTCGCTCCCTCCCTGGCATTGTACCCAGAGCCCGCTCTCTCCCTGGCATTGATCGCCTGAGCCTGCTCTCTCCCTGGCATTGTTCCCCAGAGCTCGCTCTCTCCCTGGCATTGTACCCAGAGCCCGCTCTCTCCCTGGCATTGTTCCCCAGAGCCCGCTCTCTCCCTGGCATTGTTCCCCAGGGCCCGCTCTCTCCCTGGCATTGTTCCCCAGAGCCCGCTCTCTCTGTGGCATTGTTCCCCAGAGCCCGCTCTCTCCCTGGCATTGTTCCCCAGAGCCCGCTCTTTCCCTGGCATTGTCCCCCAGAGCCCGCTCTCTCCCTGGCATTGTTCCCCAGAGCCCGCTCTCTCCCTGGCATTGTTCCCCAGGGCTCGCTCCCTCCCTGGCATTGTACCCAGAGCCCGCTCTCTCCCTGGCATTGATCGCCTGAGCCTGCTCTCTCCCTGGCATTGTTCCCCAGGGCCCGCTCTCTCCCTGGCATTGTTCCCCAGAGCCCGCTCTCTCTGTGGCATTGTTCCCCAGAGCCCGCTCTCTCCCTGGCATTGTTCCCCAGAGCCCGCTCTCTCCCTGGCATTGTTCCCCAGGGCTCGCTCCCTCCCTGGCATTGTCCCCCAGAGCCCGCTCTCTCCCTGGCACTGTTCCCCAGAGCCCGTGCTCTGCCTGGCATTGTTCCCCAGAGCCCGCTCTCTCCCTGGCATTGCTCCCCAAATCCCGCTCTCTCCAGCATTGTTCCCCAGAGCCCGCTCTCTCCCTGGCATTGTTCCCCAGAGCCCGCTCTCTCACTGCCATTGTCCCCCAGAGCCCGCTCTCTCCCTGACATTCTTCCACAGAGCCCGGTCTCTGCCTGGCATTGTGCCCCAGAGCCCGCTCTCTGCCTGGCATTGTTCCCCCAGAACCCGCTCCCTCCCTGGCATTGTTCCCCAGAGACGGCTCTCTCCATGGCATTGTCCCCCAGAGCCCGCTCTCTCCCTGGCATTGTTTCCCAGAGCCTGCTCTCTCCCTGGCATTGTCCCCCAGAGCCCGCTCTCTCCCTGGCATTGTTCCCCAGAGCCCGCTCTCTCCCTGGCATTGTTCCCCAGAGCCTGCTCTCTCCCTGGCATTGATCCCCTGAGCCTGCTCTCTCCCTGGCATTGTTCCCCAGAGCCCACTCTCTCGCTGGCATTGTTTCCCAGAGCCCGTGCTCTGCCTGGCATTGTTCCCCAGAGCCCGCTCTGTCCCTGGCATTGTTCCCCAGAGCCCGCTCTCTCCCTGGCATTGTTCCCCAAAGCCCGCTCTCTCCAGCATTGTTCCCCAGAGCCCGCTCTCTCCCTGGCATTGATCCCCAGAGCCCGCTCTCTCCCTGGCATTGTCCCCCAGAGCCCGCTCTGTCCAGCATTGTTCCCCAGAGCCCGCTCTCTCCCTGGCATTGTTCCCCAGAGCCGCTCTCTCCTTGGCATTGTTCCCCAGAGCCCGCTCTCTCCCTGGCATTGTTCCCCAGGGCCCGCTCTCTCCCTGGCATTGTTCCCCAGAGCCCAGTCTCTCCCTGGCATTGTTCCCCAGAGCCCGCCCTCTCCCTGGCATTGTCCCCCAGAGCCCGCTCTCTCCCTGGCATTGTTCCCCAGAGCCCGCTCTCTCCCTGGCATTGTTCCCCAGAGCCCGCTCTCTCCCTGGCATTGTACCCCAGAGCCCGCTCTCTCCCTGGCATTGTTCCCCAGAGCCCGCTCTCTCCCTGGCATTGTTCCCCAGAGCCCGCTCTCTCCCTCGCATTGTTCCCCAGAGCCCACTCTCTCCCTGGCATTGTTCCCCAGAGCCCGCTCTCTCGCTGGCATTGTTCCCCAGAGCCCGCTCTCTCTGTGGCATTGTTCCCCAGAGCCCGCTCTCTCCCTGGCATTGTTCCCCAGAGCCCGCTCTCTCCCTGGCATTGTTCCCCAGAGCCTGCTCTCCCCCTGGCAATGTTCCCCAGAGCCCGCTCTCTCCCTGGCATTGTTCCCCAGAGCCCGCTCTCTCCCTGGCATTGTTCCCCAGAGCCGGCTCTCTCCCTGGCATTGTCCCCCAGAGCCCGCTCTCTCCCTGGCATTGTTCCCCAGAGCCCGCTCTCTCCCTGGCATTGTTCCCCAGAGCCTGCTCTCTCCCTGGCATTGATCCCCTGAGCCTGCTCTCTCCCTGGCATTGTTCCCCAGAGCCCACTCTCTCGCTGGCATTGTTTCCCAGAGCCCGTGCTCTGCCTGGCATTGTTCCCCAGAGCCCGCTCTGTCCCTGGCATTGTTCCCCAGAGCCCGCTCTCTCCCTGGCATTGTTCCCCAAAGCCCGCTCTCTCCAGCATTGTTCCCCAGAGCCCGCTCTCTCCCTGGCATTGATCCCCAGAGCCCGCTCTCTCCCTGGCATTGTCCCCCAGAGCCCGCTCTGTCCAGCATTGTTCCCCAGAGCCCGCTCTCTCCCTGGCATTGTTCCCCAGAGCCGCTCTCTCCTTGGCATTGTTCCCCAGAGCCCGCTCTCTCCCTGGCATTGTTCCCCAGGGCCCGCTCTCTCCCTGGCATTGTTCCCCAGAGCCCGCTCTCTCCCTGGCATTGTTCCCCAGGCCTCGCTCCCTCCCTGGCATTGTACCCAGAGCCCGCTCTCTCCCTGGCATTGTCCCCCAGAGCCCGCTCTCTCCCTGGCATTGTTCCCCAGAGCCCGCTCTCTCCCTGGCATTGTTCCCCAGGGCTCGCTCCCTCCCTGGCATTGTACCCAGAGCCCGCTCTCTCCCTGGCATTGATCGCCTGAGCCTGCTCTCTCCCTGGCATTGTTCCCCAGAGCTCGCTCTCTCCCTGGCATTGTACCCAGAGCCCGCTCTCTCCCTGGCATTGTTCCCCAGAGCCCGCTCTCTCCCTGGCATTGTTCCCCAGGGCCCGCTCTCTCCCTGGCATTGTTCCCCAGAGCCCGCTCTCTCTGTGGCATTGTTCCCCAGAGCCCGCTCTCTCCCTGGCATTGTTCCCCAGAGCCCGCTCTTTCCCTGGCATTGTCCCCCAGAGCCCGCTCTCTCCCTGGCATTGTTCCCCAGAGCCCGCTCTCTCCCTGGCATTGTTCCCCAGGGCTCGCTCCCTCCCTGGCATTGTACCCAGAGCCCGCTCTCTCCCTGGCATTGATCGCCTGAGCCTGCTCTCTCCCTGGCATTGTTCCCCAGGGCCCGCTCTCTCCCTGGCATTGTTCCCCAGAGCCCGCTCTCTCTGTGGCATTGTTCCCCAGAGCCCGCTCTCTCCCTGGCATTGTTCCCCAGAGCCCGCTCTCTCCCTGGCATTGTTCCCCAGGGCTCGCTCCCTCCCTGGCATTGTCCCCCAGAGCCCGCTCTCTCCCTGGCACTGTTCCCCAGAGCCCGTGCTCTGCCTGGCATTGTTCCCCAGAGCCCGCTCTCTCCCTGGCATTGCTCCCCAAATCCCGCTCTCTCCAGCATTGTTCCCCAGAGCCCGCTCTCTCCCTGGCATTGTTCCCCAGAGCCCGCTCTCTCACTGCCATTGTCCCCCAGAGCCCGCTCTCTCCCTGACATTCTTCCACAGAGCCCGGTCTCTGCCTGGCATTGTTCCCCAGAGCCCGCTCTCTGCCTGGCATTGTTCCCCCAGAACCCGCTCCCTCCCTGGCATTGTTCCCCAGAGACGGCTCTCTCCATGGCATTGTCCCCCAGAGCCCGCTCTCTCCCTGGCATTGTTTCCCAGAGCCTGCTCTCTCCCTGGCATTGTTCCCCAGAGCCCGCTCTCTCCAGCATTGTTCCCCAGAGCCCGCTCTCTCCCTGGCATTGTCCCACAGAGCCCGCACTCTCCCTGGCATTGTTCCCCAGAGCCCGCTCTCTCCCTGGCATTGTTCCCCAGAGCCTGCTCTCTCCCTGGCATTGTACCCCAGAGCCTGCTCTCTCCCTGGCATTGTTCCCAGAGCCTGCTCTCTCCCTGGCATTGTACCCCAGAGCCTGCTCTCTCCCTGGCATTGTTCCCCAGAGCCCGCTCTCTCCAGCAATGTTCCCCAGAGCCCGCTCTCTCCCTGGCATTGTTCCCCAAAGCCCGCTCTCTCCAGCATTGTTCCACAGAGCCCGGTCTCTCCCTGGCATTGTTCCCCAGAGCCCGCTCTCTCCCTGGCATTGTTCCCCAGAGCCTGCTCTACCCCTGGCATTGTTCCCCAGAGCCTGCTCTCTCCCTGGCATTGTCCCCCAGAGCCCGCTCTCTCCATGGCATTGTTCCCCAGAGCCCGCTCTCTCCCTGGCAATGTTCCCCAGAGCCGGCTCTCTCCCTGGCATTGTGCCCCAGGGCCCGCTCTCTCCCTGGCATTGTTCCCCAGAGCCCGCTCTCTCCCTGGCATTGTACCCCAGAGCCTGCGATCGCCGTGGCATTGTTGCCCAGAGCCCGCTCTCTCCCTGGCTTTGTTCCCCAGAGCCCGCTGTCTCCCTGGCATTGTTCCCCAGAGCCCGCTCTCTCCCTGGCATTGTTCCCCACAGCCCGCTCTCTCCAGCATTGTTCCCCAGAGCCTGCTCTCTCCCTGGCATTGTTCCCCAGAGCCCACTCTCTCCCTGGCATTGTCCCCCTGAGCCCGCTCTCTCCTTGGCATTGTTCCCCAGAGCCCGCTCTCTCCCTGGCATTGTTCCCAGAGCCCGCTCTCTCCCTGGCACTGTTCCCCAGAGCCCGCTCTCTCCCTGGCATTGTTCCCCAGAGGCTGCTCTCTCCCTGGCATTGTCCCCCAGAGCCCGCTCTCTCCAGCATTGTTCCCCAGAGCCGCTCTCTCCCTGGCATTGTTCCCCAGAGCCCGCTCTCTCCCTGGCATTGTCCCCCAGAGCCCGCTGTTTCCCTGGCATTGTTCTCCAGAGCCCGCTCTCTCCCTGGCATTGTTCCCCAGAGCCCGCTCTCTCCCTGGCATTGTCCCCCAGGGCCCGCTGTCTCCCTGGCATTGTTCCCCAGAGCCCGTTCTCTCCCTGGCATTGTTCCCCAAAGCCCGCTCTCTCCCTGGCATTGTCCCCCAGAGACCGCTCTCTCCAGCATTGTTCCCCAGAGCCCGCTCTCTCCCTGGCATTGTTCCCCAGAGCCCGCTCTCTCCCTGGAATTGACCCCAGAGACCGCTCTCTCCAGCATTGTTCCCCAGAGCCCGCTCTCTCCCTGGCATTGTTCCCCAGAGCCCACTCTCTCCATGGCATTGTTCCCCAGAGCCCGCTCTCTCCCTGGCATTGTTCCCCAGAGCCCGCTCTCTCCCTGGCATTGTCCCCCAGAGCCCGCTCTCTCCAGCATTGTTCCCCAGAGCCCGCTGTCTCCCTGGCATTGTTCCCCACAGCCCGCTCTCTCCCTGGCATTGTTCCCCAGAGCCCGCTCTCTCCATGGCATTGTTCCCCAGAGCCCGCTCTCTCCCTGGCATTTTTCCTCAGAGCCCGCTCTCTCCCTGGCATTGTTCCCCAGAGCCCGCTCTCTCCAGCATTGTCCCCCAGAGCCCGCTCTCTCCCTGGCATTGTCCCCCAGAGCCCGCTCTCTCCCTGGCATTGTTCCCCAGAGCCCGCTCTCTCCGTGGCATTCTTCCCCAGAGCCCGCTCTCTCCATGGCATTGTTCCCCAGAGCCTGCTCTCTCCCTGGCATTGTCCCCCAGAGCCCGCTCTCTCCATGGTATTGTTCCCCAGAGCCCGCTCTCTCCCTGGCATTGTCCCCCAGAGCCCAGTCTCTCCCTGGCATTGTTCCCCAGAGCCCGCTCTCTCCCTGGCATTGTTCCCCAGAGCCCAGTCTCTCCCTGGCATTGTTCCCCAGAGCCCGCCCTCTCCCTGGCATTGTCCCCCAGAGCCCGCTCTCTCCCTGGCATTGTTCCCCAGAGCCCGCTCTCTCCCTGGCATTGTTCCCCAGAGCCCGCTCTCTCCCTGGCATTGTACCCCAGAGCCCGCTCTCTCCCTGGCATTGTTCCCCAGAGCCCGCTCTCTCCCTGGCATTGTTCCCCAGAGCCTGCTCTCTCCCTCGCATTGTTCCCCAGAGCCCACTCTCTCCCTGGCATTGTTCCCCAGAGCCCGCTCTCTCGCTGGCATTGTTCCCCAGAGCCCGCTCTCTCTGTGGCATTGTTCCCCAGAGCCCGCTCTCTCCCTGGCATTGTTCCCCAGAGCCCGCTCTCTCCCTGGCATTGTTCCCCAGAGCCTGCTCTCCCCCTGGCATTGTTCCCCAGAGCCCGCTGTCTCCCTGGCATTGTTCCCCAGAGCCCGCTCTCTCCCTGGCATTGTTCCCCAGAGCCCGCTCTCTCCCTGGCATTGTTCCCCAGAGCCGGCTCTCTCCCTGGCATTGTCCCCCAGAGCCCGCTCTCTCCCTGGCATTGTTCCCCAGAGCCCGCTCTCTCCCTGGCATTGTTCCCCAGAGCCTGCTCTCTCCCTGGCATTGATCCCCTGAGCCTGCTCTCTCCCTGGCATTGTTCCCCAGAGCCCACTCTCTCGCTGGCATTGTTTCCCAGAGCCCGTGCTCTGCCTGGCATTGTTCCCCAGAGCCCGCTCTGTCCCTGGCATTGTTCCCCAGAGCCCGCTCTCTCCCTGGCATTGTTCCCCAAAGCCCGCTCTCTCCAGCATTGTTCCCCAGAGCCCGCTCTCTCCCTGGCATTGATCCCCAGAGCCCGCTCTCTCCCTGGCATTGTCCCCCAGAGCCCGCTCTGTCCAGCATTGTTCCCCAGAGCCCGCTCTCTCCCTGGCATTGTTCCCCAGAGCCGCTCTCTCCTTGGCATTGTTCCCCAGAGCCCGCTCTCTCCCTGGCATTGTTCCCCAGGGCCCGCTCTCTCCCTGGCATTGTTCCCCAGAGCCCGCTCTCTCCCTGGCATTGTTCCCCAGGCCTCGCTCCCTCCCTGGCATTGTACCCAGAGCCCGCTCTCTCCCTGGCATTGTCCCCCAGAGCCCGCTCTCTCCCTGGCATTGTTCCCCAGAGCCCGCTCTCTCCCTGGCATTGTTCCCCAGGGCTCGCTCCCTCCCTGGCATTGTACCCAGAGCCCGCTCTCTCCCTGGCATTGATCGCCTGAGCCTGCTCTCTCCCTGGCATTGTTCCCCAGAGCTCGCTCTCTCCCTGGCATTGTACCCAGAGCCCGCTCTCTCCCTGGCATTGTTCCCCAGAGCCCGCTCTCTCCCTGGCATTGTTCCCCAGGGCCCGCTCTCTCCCTGGCATTGTTCCCCAGAGCCCGCTCTCTCTGTGGCATTGTTCCCCAGAGCCCGCTCTCTCCCTGGCATTGTTCCCCAGAGCCCGCTCTTTCCCTGGCATTGTCCCCCAGAGCCCGCTCTCTCCCTGGCATTGTTCCCCAGAGCCCGCTCTCTCCCTGGCATTGTTCCCCAGGGCTCGCTCCCTCCCTGGCATTGTACCCAGAGCCCGCTCTCTCCCTGGCATTGATCGCCTGAGCCTGCTCTCTCCCTGGCATTGTTCCCCAGGGCCCGCTCTCTCCCTGGCATTGTTCCCCAGAGCCCGCTCTCTCTGTGGCATTGTTCCCCAGAGCCCGCTCTCTCCCTGGCATTGTTCCCCAGAGCCCGCTCTCTCCCTGGCATTGTTCCCCAGGGCTCGCTCCCTCCCTGGCATTGTCCCCCAGAGCCCGCTCTCTCCCTGGCACTGTTCCCCAGAGCCCGTGCTCTGCCTGGCATTGTTCCCCAGAGCCCGCTCTCTCCCTGGCATTGCTCCCCAAATCCCGCTCTCTCCAGCATTGTTCCCCAGAGCCCGCTCTCTCCCTGGCATTGTTCCCCAGAGCCCGCTCTCTCACTGCCATTGTCCCCCAGAGCCCGCTCTCTCCCTGACATTCTTCCACAGAGCCCGGTCTCTGCCTGGCATTGTTCCCCAGAGCCCGCTCTCTGCCTGGCATTGTTCCCCCAGAACCCGCTCCCTCCCTGGCATTGTTCCCCAGAGACGGCTCTCTCCATGGCATTGTCCCCCAGAGCCCGCTCTCTCCCTGGCATTGTTTCCCAGAGCCTGCTCTCTCCCTGGCATTGTTCCCCAGAGCCCGCTCTCTCCAGCATTGTTCCCCAGAGCCCGCTCTCTCCCTGGCATTGTCCCACAGAGCCCGCACTCTCCCTGGCATTGTTCCCCAGAGCCCGCTCTCTCCCTGGCATTGTTCCCCAGAGCCTGCTCTCTCCCTGGCATTGTACCCCAGAGCCTGCTCTCTCCCTGGCATTGTTCCCAGAGCCTGCTCTCTCCCTGGCATTGTACCCCAGAGCCTGCTCTCTCCCTGGCATTGTTCCCCAGAGCCCGCTCTCTCCAGCAATGTTCCCCAGAGCCCGCTCTCTCCCTGGCATTGTTCCCCAAAGCCCGCTCTCTCCAGCATTGTTCCACAGAGCCCGGTCTCTCCCTGGCATTGTTCCCCAGAGCCCGCTCTCTCCCTGGCATTGTTCCCCAGAGCCTGCTCTACCCCTGGCATTGTTCCCCAGAGCCTGCTCTCTCCCTGGCATTGTCCCCCAGAGCCCGCTCTCTCCATGGCATTGTTCCCCAGAGCCCGCTCTCTCCCTGGCAATGTTCCCCAGAGCCGGCTCTCTCCCTGGCATTGTGCCCCAGGGCCCGCTCTCTCCCTGGCATTGTTCCCCAGAGCCCGCTCTCTCCCTGGCATTGTACCCCAGAGCCTACGATCGCCGTGGCATTGTTGCCCAGAGCCCGCTCTCTCCCTGGCTTTGTTCCCCAGAGCCCGCTGTCTCCCTGGCATTGTTCCCCAGAGCCCGCTCTCTCCCTGGCATTGTTCCC
Organism: Somniosus microcephalus; assembly: GCF_052327205.1. Classification (NCBI taxonomy): domain Eukaryota; kingdom Metazoa; phylum Chordata; class Chondrichthyes; order Squaliformes; family Somniosidae; genus Somniosus; species Somniosus microcephalus. The sequence goes on from NC_141019.1 coordinate 6,952,492, forward strand.
CACAGCCCGCTCTCTCCAGCATTGTTCCCCAGAGCCTGCTCTCTCCCTGGCATTGTTCCCCAGAGCCCACTCTCTCCCTGGCATTGTCCCCCTGAGCCCGCTCTCTCCTTGGCATTGTTCCCCAGAGCCCGCTCTCTCCCTGGCATTGTTCCCAGAGCCCGCTCTCTCCCTGGCACTGTTCCCCAGAGCCCGCTCTCTCCCTGGCATTGTTCCCCAGAGGCTGCTCTCTCCCTGGCATTGTCCCCCAGAGCCCGCTCTCTCCAGCATTGTTCCCCAGAGCCGCTCTCTCCCTGGCATTGTTCCCCAGAGCCCGCTCTCTCCCTGGCATTGTCCCCCAGAGCCCGCTGTTTCCCTGGCATTGTTCTCCAGAGCCCGCTCTCTCCCTGGCATTGTCCCCCAGGGCCCGCTGTCTCCCTGGCATTGTTCCCCAGAGCCCGTTCTCTCCCTGGCATTGTTCCCCAAAGCCCGCTCTCTCCCTGGCATTGTCCCCCAGAGACCGCTCTCTCCAGCATTGTTCCCCAGAGCCCGCTCTCTCCCTGGCATTGTTCCCCAGAGCCCGCTCTCTCCCTGGAATTGACCCCAGAGACCGCTCTCTCCAGCATTGTTCCCCAGAGCCCGCTCTCTCCCTGGCATTGTTCCCCAGAGCCCACTCTCTCCATGGCATTGTTCCCCAGAGCCCGCTCTCTCCCTGGCATTGTTCCCCAGAGCCCGCTCTCTCCCTGGCATTGTCCCCCAGAGCCCGCTCTCTCCAGCATTGTTCCCCAGAGCCCGCTGTCTCCCTGGCGTTGTTCCCCACAGCCCGCTCTCTCCCTGGCATTGTTCCCCAGAGCCCGCTCTCTCCATGGCATTGTTCCCCAGAGCCCGCTCTCTCCCTGGCATTTTTCCTCAGAGCCCGCTCTCTCCCTGGCATTGTTCCCCAGAGCCCGCTCTCTCCAGCATTGTCCCCCAGAGCCCGCTCTCTCCCTGGCATTGTCCCCCAGAGCCCGCTCTCTCCCTGGCATTGTTCCCCAGAGCCCGCTCTCTCCGTGGCATTCTTCCCCAGAGCCCGCTCTCTCCATGGCATTGTTCCCCAGAGCCTGCTCTCTCCCTGGCATTGTCCCCCAGAGCCCGCTCTCTCCATGGTATTGTTCCCCAGAGCCCGCTCTCTCCCTGGCATTGTCCCCCAGAGCCCGTTCTCTCCCTGGCAATGTTCCCCAGAGCCCGCTCTCTCCCTGGCATTGTTCCCCAGAGCCCGCTCTCTCCCTGGCATTGTCCCCCAGAGCCCGTTCTCTCCCTGGCAATGTTCCCCAGAGCCCGCTCTCTCCCTGGCATTGTCCCCCAGAGCCCGCTCTCTCCCTGGCATTGTTCCCCAGAGCCCGCTCTCTCCCTGGCATTGTTCCCCAGAGCCTGCTCTCTCCCTGGCATTGTTCCCCAGAGCCCGCTCTCTCCCTGGCATTGTTTCCCAGAGCCCGCTCTCTCCCTGGCATTGTTCCCCAGAGCCCGCTCTCTCCCTGGCATTGTTCACCAGAGCCTGCTCTCTCCCTGGCATTGTTCCCCAGAGCCTGCTCTCTCCCTGGCATTGTCCCCCAGAGCCCGCTCTCTCCCTGGCATTGTACCTCAGAGCCCACTCTCTCCCTGGCATTGTTCCCCAGAGCCCGCTCTCTCCCTGGCATTGTTCCCAAGAGCCTGCTCTCTCTGTGGCATTGTTCCCCAGAGCCCGCTCTCTCCCTGGCATTGTCCCCCAGAGCCCGCTGTCTCACTGGCATTGTTCCCCAGAGCACGCTCTCTCCCTGGCATTGTTCCCCAGAGCCCGCTCTCTCCCTGGCATTGTCCCCCAGAGCCCGCTCTCTCCAGCATTGTTCCCCAGAGCCCGCTCTCTCCCTGGCATTTTTCCCCAGAGCCCACTCTCTCCGTGGCATTGTTCCCCAGAGCTGCTCTCTCCCTGGCATTGTTCCCCAGAGCCCACTCTCTCCTTGGCATTGTTCCCCAGAGCCCGCTCTCACCCTGGCCTTGTACCCCAGAGCCCGCTCTCTCCAGCATTGTTCCCCAGAGCCCGCTCTCTCCCTGGCATTTTTCCCCAGAGCCCGCTCTCTCCCTGGCATTGTTCCCCAGAGCCCGCTCTCTCCCTGGCATTGTTCCCCAGAGCCCGCTCTCTCCATGGCATTGTTCCCCAGGGCCCGCTCTCTCCCTGGCATTGTTCCCCAGAGCCCGCTCTCTCCCTGGCATTGTTCCCCAGAGCCTGCTCGCTCCCTGGCATTGTTCCCCAGAGCCCACTCTCTCCCTGGCATTGTTCCCCAGAGCCCGCTCTCTCCCTGGCATTGTTCCCCAGAGCCCGCTCTCTCCCTGGCATTGTTCCCCAGAGCCCGCTCTCTCCCTGGCATTGTTCCCCAGAGCCCGCTCTCTCCCTGGCATTGTTCCCCAGAGCCCGCTGTCTCCCTGGCATTGTTCTCCAGAGCCCGCTCTCTCCCTGGCATTGTCCCCCAGAGCCCGCTGTCTCCCTGGCATTGTTCCCCAGAGCCCGTTCTCTCCCTGGCATTGTTCCCCAGAGCCCGCTCTCTCCCTGGCATTGACCCCAGAGACCGCTGTCTCCCTGGCATTGTTCCCCATAGCCCGCTCTCTCCCTGGCATTGTTCCCCAGAGCCCGTTCTCTCCCTGGCATTGTTCCCCAGAGCCCGCTCTCTCCCTGGCATTGTCCCCCAGAGCCCGCTCTCTCCCTGGCATTGTTCCCCAGAGCCCGCTCTCTCCCTGGCATTGATCCCAGAGACCGCTCTCTCCAGCATTGTTCCCCAGAGCCCGCTCTCTCCCTGGCATTGTTCCCCAGAGCCGCTCTCTCCCTGGCATTGTTCCCCAGAGCCCACTCTCTCCAGCATTGTTCCCCAGAGCCCGCTCTCTCCCTGGCATTGTTCCCCAGAACCCGCTCTCTCCCTGGCATTGTTCCCCAGAGCCGCTCTCTCCCTGGCATTGTTCCCCAGAGCCCACTCTCTCCAGCATTGTTCCCCAGAGCCGCTCTCTCCCTGGCATTGTTCCCCAGAGCCCGCTCTCTCCATGGCATTGTTCCCCAGAGCCCGCTCTCTCCCTGGCATTTTTCCTCAGAGCCCGCTCTCTCCCTGGCATTGTTCCCCAGAGCCCGCTCTCTCCAGCATTGTCCCCCAGAGCCCGCTCTCTCCCTGGCATTGTCCCCCAGAGCCCGCTCTCTCCCTGGCATTGTTCCCCAGAGCCCGCTCTCTCCGTGGCATTCTTCCCCAGAGCCCGCTCTCTCCATGGCATTGTTCCCCAGAGCCTGCTCTCTCCCTGGCATTGTCCCCCAGAGCCCGCTCTCTCCATGGTATTGTTCCCCAGAGCCCGCTCTCTCCCTGGCATTGTCCCCCAGAGCCCGTTCTCTCCCTGGCAATGTTCCCCAGAGCCCGCTCTCTCCCTGGCATTGTTCCCCAGAGCCCGCTCTCTCCCTGGCATTGTCCCCCAGAGCCCGTTCTCTCCCTGGCAATGTTCCCCAGAGCCCGCTCTCTCCCTGGCATTGTCCCCCAGAGCCCGCTCTCTCCCTGGCATTGTTCCCCAGAGCCCGCTCTCTCCCTGGCATTGTTCCCCAGAGCCTGCTCTCTCCCTGGCATTGTTCCCCAGAGCCCGCTCTCTCCCTGGCATTGTTTCCCAGAGCCCGCTCTCTCCCTGGCATTGTTCCCCAGAGCCCGCTCTCTCCCTGGCATTGTTCACCAGAGCCTGCTCTCTCCCTGGCATTGTTCACCAGAGCCTGCTCTCTCCCTGGCATTGTCCCCCAGAGCCCGCTCTCTCCCTGGCATTGTACCTCAGAGCCCACTCTCTCCCTGGCATTGTTCCCCAGAGCCCGCTCTCTCCCTGGCATTGTTCCCAAGAGCCTGCTCTCTCTGTGGCATTGTTCCCCAGAGCCCGCTCTCTCCCTGGCATTGTCCCCCAGAGCCCGCTGTCTCACTGGCATTGTTCCCCAGAGCACGCTCTCTCCCTGGCATTGTTCCCCAGAGCCCGCTCTCTCCCTGGCATTGTCCCCCAGAGCCCGCTCTCTCCAGCATTGTTCCCCAGAGCCCGCTCTCTCCCTGGCATTTTTCCCCAGAGCCCACTCTCTCCGTGGCATTGTTCCCCAGAGCTGCTCTCTCCCTGGCATTGTTCCCCAGAGCCCACTCTCTCCTTGGCATTGTTCCCCAGAGCCCGCTCTCACCCTGGCCTTGTACCCCAGAGCCCGCTCTCTCCAGCATTGTTCCCCAGAGCCCGCTCTCTCCCTGGCATTTTTCCCCAGAGCCCGCTCTCTCCCTGGCATTGTTCCCCAGAGCCCGCTCTCTCCCTGGCATTGTTCCCCAGAGCCCGCTCTCTCCATGGCATTGTTCCCCAGGGCCCGCTCTCTCCCTGGCATTGTTCCCCAGAGCCCGCTCTCTCCCTGGCATTGTTCCCCAGAGCCTGCTCGCTCCCTGGCATTGTTCCCCAGAGCCCACTCTCTCCCTGGCATTGTTCCCCAGAGCCCGCTCTCTCCCTGGCATTGTTCCCCAGAGCCCGCTCTCTCCCTGGCATTGTTCCCCAGAGCCCGCTCTCTCCCTGGCATTGTTCCCCAGAGCCCGCTCTCTCCCTGGCATTGTTCCCCAGAGCCCGCTGTCTCCCTGGCATTGTTCTCCAGAGCCCGCTCTCTCCCTGGCATTGTCCCCCAGAGCCCGCTGTCTCCCTGGCATTGTTCCCCAGAGCCCGTTCTCTCCCTGGCATTGTTCCCCAGAGCCCGCTCTCTCCCTGGCATTGACCCCAGAGACCGCTGTCTCCCTGGCATTGTTCCCCATAGCCCGCTCTCTCCCTGGCATTGTTCCCCAGAGCCCGTTCTCTCCCTGGCATTGTTCCCCAGAGCCCGCTCTCTCCCTGGCATTGTCCCCCAGAGCCCGCTCTCTCCCTGGCATTGTTCCCCAGAGCCCGCTCTCTCCCTGGCATTGATCCCAGAGACCGCTCTCTCCAGCATTGTTCCCCAGAGCCCGCTCTCTCCCTGGCATTGTTCCCCAGAGCCGCTCTCTCCCTGGCATTGTTCCCCAGAGCCCACTCTCTCCAGCATTGTTCCCCAGAGCCCGCTCTCTCCCTGGCATTGTTCCCCAGAACCCGCTCTCTCCCTGGCATTGTTCCCCAGAGCCGCTCTCTCCCTGGCATTGTTCCCCAGAGCCCACTCTCTCCAGCATTGTTCCCCAGAGCCCGCTCTCTCCCTGGCATTGTTCCCCAGAGCGCGCTCTCTCCAGCATTGTCCCCCAGAGCCCGCTCTCTCCCTGGCATTGTTCCCCAGAGCCCACTCTCTCCAGCATTGTTCCCCAGAGCCCGCTCTCTCCCTGGCATTGTTCCCCAGAGCGCGCTCTCTCCAGCATTGTCCCCCAGAGCCCACTCTCTCCAGCATTGTTCCCCAGAGCCCGCTCTCTCCCTGGCATTGTTCCCCAGAGCGCGCTCTCTCCAGCATTGTCCCCCAGAGCCCACTCTCTCCTTTGCATTTTTCCTCAGAGCCCGCTCTCTCCCTGTCATTGTTCCCCAGAGCCCGCTCTCTCCAGCATTGTCCCCCAGAGCCCGCTCTCTCCCTGGCATTGTTCCCCAGAGCCCGCTCTCTCCCTGGCAATGTCCCCCAGAGCCCACTCTCTCCCTGGCATTGTTCCCCAGAGCCCGCTCTCTCCCTGGCATTGTTCCCCAGAGCCCGCTCTCTCCCTGGCATTGTTCCCCAGAGCCTGCTCGCTCCCTGGCATTGTTCCCCAGAGCCCGCTCTCTCCCTGGCATTGTTCCCCAGAGCCCGCTGTCTCCCTGGCACTGTTACCCAGAGCCCGCTTTCTCCCTGGCATTGTTCCCCAGAGCCCGCTCTCTCCCTGGCATTGTTCCCCAGAGCCTGCTCGCTCCCTGGCATTGTTCCCCAGAGCCCGCTCTCTCCCTGGCATTGTCCCCCAGAGCCCGCTCTCTCCCTGGCATTGTTCCCCAGAGCCCGCTCTCTCCCTGGCATTGTCCCCCAGAGCCCGCTGTCTCCCTGGCATTGTTCCCCAGAGCCCGCTCTCTCCCTGGCATTGTTCCCCAGAGCCCGCTCTCTCCCTGGCATTGTTCCCCAGAGCCCGCTCTCTCCAGCATTGTACCTCAGAGCCCGCTCTCTCCCTGTCATTGTTCCGCAGAGCCCGCTCTCTCCCTGGCATTGTCCCCCAGAGCCCACTATCTCCCTGGCATTGTTCTCCAGAGCCCCCTCTCTCCCTGGCATTGTTCCCCAGAGCCCGCTCTCTCCCTGGCATTGTCCCCCAGAGCCCACTCTCTCCAGCATTGTTCCCCAGAGCCCGCTCTCTCCCTGGCATTGTTCCCCAGAGCGCGCTCTCTCCAGCATTGTCCCCCAGAGCCCGCTCTCTCCCTGGCATTGTTCCCCAGAGCCCACTCTCTCCAGCATTGTTCCCCAGAGCCCGCTCTCTCCCTGGCATTGTCCCCCAGAGCCCACTATCTCCCTGGCATTGTTCTCCAGAGCCCCCTCTCTCCCTGGCATTGTTCCCCAGAGCCCGCTCTCTCCCTGGCATTGTCCCCCAGAGCCCGCTCTCTCCGTGGCATTCTTCCCCAGAGCCCGCTCTCTCCATGGCACTGTTCCCCAGAGCGCACTCTCTCCCTGGCATTGTTCCCCAGAGCCCGCTCTCTCCCTGGCATTGTTCCCCAGAGCCCACTCTCTCCCTGGCATTGTTCCCCAGTGCCCGCTCTCTCCCTGGCATTGTTCCCCAGAGCCCGCTCTCACCCTGGCATTGTTCCCCAGATCCCGCTCTCTCCCTGGCGTTGTTCCCCAGAGCCCGCTGTCTCCCTGGCATTGTTCCCCAGAGCCCGCTCTCTCCCTGGCATTGATCCCCAGAGCCCGCTTGTGAGGGTGCCGGTTAGTTCTCCTAGTAACCCCTAGGTGGCACCTTCATGAGTGGTTACCCCTCTCTTTTTATTTGACCAAAAACAAGTTCACAAATGAACTGACAAAAAACCAATAACCCTTTTAAATAACCCTCCACCAATCAAATTAAAATTTGGTTGTCCAGATTAATTATGCACTCCAGTCCCCGCGGCGCCCACCGGTCACGAAAAAGCTCGAGCGTGCCGGCGGACACCGCGTGCTCCATCTCTAGGGCCACCCGGGCGCGAACATGGCCACGGAAGAGGGGGAGGCAATCCGGTCGGACGACCCCCTCGCTCGCCCGCTGCCAGGACCAATTAATGGCTTTCTTGGCCAGGCCCAGGAGCAGGCCCACGAGGAGGTCCTCCGACCCGCCCGCTCCCCTCCGCACGGGGTGACCGTAGATCAGGAGCGTGGGACTGAAGTGCAACCAAAAAGTGGAAGAGGGGCTGCAACTTCTCACACCCCATATAAACGTGAAAGACGGACTCCTCCAGACCGCAAAACAAACAGGCGGTCTGGGAGTCCGTAAACCTATTTAAAAATCTATTGCACGGAACTGCTCTGTGCAACACCCTCCAGGCCAAATCCCCGATAGAACAAGGGAGGACTCCCGCATAGAGAGCCCCCCATTGGGGACCTCCGTCTCCGTCCGGAGGTAAAATGGCACGCCACGGCGTGTCGGGACGGCAGGCGAAGATGGCAAAGTGGAAGGTGTGCAAGAGCAGCCCGTACAGGAAACCCCTCCGCGCAGAACGAAAAAGCACGGAGGGCATTTCCTCGAGACGGCTCAAGTTGTGAGGCACCGATCCCCGAGGGGAGTTTCGGGGCAAGGCGCCGATAAGGAATTCCATCCGAACGGGAGTAAGCTCAGACGGGATCTCCCCACGTGCCCGAGCCGCCTCGATGCACCTCGTGGCGCCGGGGGGCAGCATCGCTTTCACCGCCCCGATGGCATCGACCGTGAGCTGGACGCCGTCCCACGACATGCGCCTCGCCAGCTCCTCTGGCGCCATCCAGCCCGCTCCTCCGCCATCGAGTAGGTCCCCGACTCTAGTCACCCTGGCAGGCACAGCCCTGCGTTCCGCCAGCCACCCAAACTCGCGGACGTGGAGGTGCGGATTCCTGAACAGCGGCTCCCGGAGGACAGCCGCCGCTCCTGACGGGGGAGAGCTCCGCCTGGAGGCGACGTGATTCCAAACCCATAGTAGTTCCTGGTAAAAGACAGGCAGCTCCCGCAGGCTCTCACGCCTGCCGCTCCCCTCCAAAAACAGGAGCTGCGTGTCGTAATTGAGGCCGTGCAGCTGGCGGAAAAAATACGTCGCCAGCGCACACCATCTTGGAGGATTCTCGACGTACAGGTATCTCTGCAGCGTCCGAAGACGGAAAGTCGCAACCTGGGTGCGGAGGCACACCAACGCCTGACCGCCCTCCCTAAGCGGGAGACTCAGAACCGCGGCAGCGACCCAGTGCATCCTGTTGTTCCAGAAGAAGTCGACGAGCTTCTTCTGTATCCTGGCGACAAACGCAGGGGGGGGGGTCAGAGTAACCAACCGGTACCACAACATGGCGGCCACCAGTTGGTTTATGACCAATGCCCGACCCCTGTAGGACAACACTCGGAGCAATCCTGTCCAGCGTCCTAAGCGAGCGGTGACTTTGGCTTCCAGCTCGTGCCAGTTCGCCGGCCAGGCGTCCTCGGCCGGGCTGAGGTAGACTCCCAAGTAGAGGAGGTGCGTAGTACTCCAGGCGAAGGGCCTGAACTCCTCCGGCAGAGAGTCCACCTGCCACTGACCCACCAGGAGTCCAGAACATTTCCCCCAGTTGATCCTGGCGGAGGATGCGTCCGAGTAAATCTGCTGGCATTCCCGCATCCTCCGCAAGTCAACGGGATCCGTGACCACGAGGAGCACGTCATCGGCGTAAGCCGAGAGGACCACCTCCACGCCCGGCCCTTGCAGAGCCAATCCCGCCAACCTCTTGCGCAAGAGGCGCAGGAAAGGCTCCACGCAAATGGCATATAACTGGCCGGACATGGGGCATCCCTGACGCACCCCCCTCCCGAAGCGAAGGGGCGCCGTCAAGGACCCGTTAACTTTAATCAGACACTCCGCGGCAGCGTACAGAAGTCGGATCCGGGCGACAAAATGCGTCCCGAACCCGAAAGCGCGCAGAGTCCCGAAAAGATACTCGTGATCCACCCTGTCGAATGCCTTCTCCTGATCCAGGGAAAGGAAGGCGACCGACAGACCAGCCCTCTGGGAATGGTGGACCAGGTCCCGGACCAGATGGATATTATCGTGAATGGTCCGGCCCGGGACCGTGTAGGACTGGTCGGGATGGATCATGCGGGCCAGCACGGTGCCAAGGCGAACAGACATGGCCCTGGCAAAGATTTTATAATCCGTGCTGAGGAGGGAGACCGGGCGCCAGTTCTTAAGGAGGCGGAGATCACCCCTCTTAGGCAGCAGGACGATCACCGCCCTGCGCCACGAGAGGGGCATCTCCCCGGTCGCCAAACATTCCCCCAGGACCCGCACGTAGTCGCCCCCCAGGACGCCCCAGAACGCCCTGTGGAACTCCACGGTCAGCCCGTCCAGCCCCGGGGACTTCCCCCTAGAGAGCTGGCGGAGGGCGCCGGACAGCTCCTCCAAACTCAGAGGAGCGTCCAATTTTTCGGCGCCCTCCAGGCCGACCTTCGGCAGGTCCTCCCACAAAACTCCGCGCGCGTCCTCGCTGGACGGATCCGGAGAGAACAGAGCCCCGTAATAGGCGCGGGTCTCCGCGCGGATTCCCTCCGGATCCGAGACCGGAGATCCGTCGTCGGCCAGCAGCTCCAAAAGCTGCTTACGGACCCCCGTCTTTTTTCCAGCGAGTAGAAGAAGGGGGAGCCGCGGTCCAGGTCCCGCAGGAACTGGATCCGCGACCTCACGTACGCGCCTCGGGACCCGACGAGCCGCAGGTCCTTCAATGGGGCCATTCTTCTCGATTGACGGGCCATCCTGGGATCCGTCGGACTCTCGAGTTTCTTAAAAGGAGGTTCTGGTGGCCCGCTATGGAAGCCGACACCCGGACCTTTGTCTCCGCCTGTCCCGTCTGTGCCCAGAACAAGACATCCCAACAACCTCCGCTTGGTCTCCTGCATCCCTTGCCTATTCCCAGCCGTCCCTGGTCTCATATTGCCCTGGATTTCATCACCGGGCTACCTCCATCTGAAGGATTCACCACCATCCTAGTTGTGGTTGATCGCTTTTCAAAGGCTGCTCACTTCGTTCCTCTTGTCAAGCTTCCCTCGGCCAGGGAGACCGCCCAGCTGGTTGTCCAACACGTCTTCCGCCTCCATGGCTTGCCCCTGGATGTTGTCTCTGACCGTGGTCCTCAGTTTTCATCTAGGTTTTGGAAGTCCTTTTGTTCCCTCCTGGGGGCTTCCGTCAGTCTCTCTTCAGGGTTCCACCCTCAATCTAACGGCCAGACTGAGAGAACTAATCAGGATCTGGAGAGGGTGCTACGAAGCTTTGTGTCCTCCAATCCTTCCTCCTGGAGCAAGTACCTGGTCCGGGCAGAGTATGCACATAATACCCTTCAGAGCTCCTCCACTGGTCTTTCGCCTTTTGAGTGCCAATATGGCTTCCAACCGCCACTCTTCCCGGAACAGGAGAAGGAGGTAGGAGTGCCGGCTGCCCAGGGGTTAATCCAACGCTGCCGTCGTACCTGGAGGAGGGTCCGATCCGCCTTGCAGCTTGCCTCATCTCGGCAGAAGGTACAGGCCGACCGTCACCGTCGCCCAGCTCCTCGGTTCCGGACCGGACAGAAGGTCTGGCTGTCTACCAAGAATCTTCCGCTCCATGTAGAGTCCCGCAAGTTGGCTCCCCGGTTCATAGGACTTTTTAGGATTTTGGAGCAAGTAAACCCGGTGGCCTACCGGCTCCTCCTTCCTCGATCGATGAGGATACATCCCACATTTCATGTTTCTCACCTCAAGCCGGTACTTACTAGTCCCTTGGTTCCTGCGGCTAGACCTCCACCCCCGCCCCGTATGATCGACGGCCAGCAAGCCTTCACGGTCCGTCGTCTCCTTGATTGTCGCCGGGTCAGGAGGAGCATCCAATACCTGGTTGACTGGGAGGGTTTCGGTCCTGAGGAGCATTCCTGGGTTCCGGCCCGGGACATTTTGGATCCGGAACTCATAAGGGATTTTCGCCGTCGCCACCCTGCTCGTCCAGGAGGAACGTCAGGAGCCGTTCCTAGGGGAGGGGGTCCTGTGAGGGTGCCGGTTAGTTCTCCTAGTAACCCCTAGGTGGCACCTTCATGAGTGGTTACCCCTCTCTTTTCATTGGACCAAACAAAAGAAACAATTTCACAAATAAGGTGACAAAACCCAATTACCCTTTTAAATAACCCTCCACCAATCAAATTAAAATTTGGTTGTCCCGATTAACAATGCACTCCAGTCCCCGCGGCGCCCACCGGTCACGAAAGAGCTCGAGCGTGCCGGCGGACACCGCGTGCTCCATCTCTAGGGCCACCCGGGCGCGAACATGGCCACGGAAGAGGGGGAGGCAATCCGGTCGGACGACCCCCTCGCTCGCCCGCTGCCAGGACCAATTGATGGCTTTCTTGGCCAGGCCCAGGAGCAGGCCCACGAGGAGGTCCTCCGACCCGCCCGCTCCCCTCCGCACGGGGTGACCGTAGATCAGGAGCGTGGGACTGAAGTGCAACCAAAATTTGAGGAGCAGCCCCCTCAAAAAATGGAAGAGGGGCTGCAACCTCTCACACCCCGTGTAGACGTGAAAGACGGACTCCTCCAGACCGCAAAACAAACAGGCGGTCTGGGAGTCCGTAAACCTATTTAAAAATCTATTGCACGGAACTGCTCTGTGCAACACCCTCCAGGCCAAATCCCCGATAGAACAAGGGAGGACTCCCGCATAGAGAGCCCCCCATTGGGGACCTCCGCCTCCGTCCGGAGGTAAAACGGCACGCCACGGCGTGTCCGGACGGCAGGCGAAGATGGCAAAGTGGAAGGTGTGCAAGAGCAGCCCGTACAGGAAACCCCTCCGCGCAGAATGAAAAAGCATGGAGGGTATTTCCTCGAGACGGCTCAAGTTGTGAGGCGCCGATCCCCGAGGGGAGTCTCGGGGCAAGGCGCCGATAAGGAATTCCATCCGAACGGGAGTAAGCTCGGACGGGATCTCCCCACGTGCCCGAGCCGCCTCGACGCACCTCGTGGCGCCGGGGGGCAGCATCGCTTTCACCGCCCCGATGGCATTGACCGCGAGCCGGACGTCGTCCCACGACATGCGCCGCGCCAGCTCCTCTGGCGCCATCCAGCCCGCTCCTCCGCCATCGAGTAGGTCCCCGACTCTAGTCACCCTGGCAGGCACAGCCCTGTGTTCCGCCAGCCACCCGAACTCGCGGACGTGGAGGTGCGGATTCCTGAACAGCGGCTCCCGGAGGACAGCCGCCGCTCCTGACGGGGGAGAGCTCCGCCTGGAGGCGACGTGATTCCAAACCCATAGTAGTTCCTGGTAAAAGACAGGCAGCTCCCGCAGGCTCTCACGCCTGCCGCTCCCCTCCAAAAACAGGAGCTGCGTGTCGTAATTGAGGCCGTGCAGCTGGCGGAAAAAATACGTCGCCAGCGCACACCATCTTGGAGGATTCTCGACGTACAGGTATCTCTGCAGCGTCCGAAGACGGAAAGTCGCAACCTGGGTGCGGAGGCACACCAACGCCTGACCGCCCTCCCTAAGCGGGAGACTCAGAACCGCGGCAGCAACCCAGTGCATCCTGTTGTTCCAGAAGAAGTCGACGAGCTTCTTCTGTATCCTGGCGACAAACGCAGGGGGGGGGGTCAGAGTAACCAACCGGTACCACAACATGGCGGCCACCAGTTGGTTTATGACCAATGCCCGACCCCTGTAGGACAACACTCGGAGCAATCCTGTCCAGCGTCCTAAGCGAGCGGTGACTTTGGCTTCCAGCTCGTGCCAGTTCGCCGGCCAGGCGTCCTCGGCCGGGCTGAGGTAGACTCCCAAGTAGAGGAGGTGCGTAGTACTCCAGGCGAAGGGCCTGAACTCCTCCGGCAGAGAGTCCACCTGCCACTGACCCACCAGGAGTCCAGAACATTTCCCCCAGTTGATCCTGGCGGAGGATGCGTCCGAGTAAATCTGCTGGCATTCCCGCATCCTCCGCAAGTCAACGGGATCCGTGACCACGAGGAGCACGTCATCGGCGTAAGCCGAGAGGACCACCTCCACGCCCGGCCCTTGCAGAGCCAATCCCGCCAACCTCTTGCGCAAGAGGCGCAGGAAAGGCTCCACGCAAATGGCATATAACTGGCCGGACATGGGGCATCCCTGACGCACCCCCCTCCCGAAGCGAAGGGGCGCCGTCAAGGACCCGTTAACTTTAATCAGACACTCCGCGGCAGCGTACAGAAGTCGGATCCGGGCGACAAAATGCGTCCCGAACCCGAAAGCGCGCAGAGTCCCGAAAAGATACTCGTGATCCACCCTGTCGAATGCCTTCTCCTGATCCAGGGAAAGGAAGGCGACCGACAGACCAGCCCTCTGGGAATGGTGGACCAGGTCCCGGACCAGATGGATATTATCGTGAATGGTCCGGCCCGGGACCGTGTAGGACTGGTCGGGATGGATCATGCGGGCCAGCACGGTGCCAAGGCGAACAGACATGGCCCTGGCAAAGATTTTATAATCCGTGCTGAGGAGGGAGACCGGGCGCCAGTTCTTAAGGAGGCGGAGATCACCCCTCTTAGGCAGCAGGACGATCACCGCCCTGCGCCACGAGAGGGGCATCTCCCCGGTCGCCAAACATTCCCCCAGGACCCGCACGTAGTCGCCCCCCAGGACGCCCCAGAACGCCCTGTGGAACTCCACGGTCAGCCCGTCCAGCCCCGGGGACTTCCCCCTAGAGAGCTGGCGGAGGGCGCCGGACAGCTCCTCCAAACTCAGAGGAGCGTCCAATTTTTCGGCGCCCTCCAGGCCGACCTTCGGCAGGTCCTCCCACAAAACTCCGCGCGCGTCCTCGCTGGACGGATCCGGAGAGAACAGAGCCCCGTAATAGGCGCGGGTCTCCGCGCGGATTCCCTCCGGATCCGAGACCGGAGATCCGTCGTCGGCCAGCAGCTCCAAAAGCTGCTTACGGACCCCCGTCTTTTTTCCAGCGAGTAGAAGAAGGGGGAGCCGCGGTCCAGGTCCCGCAGGAACTGGATCCGCGACCTCACGTACGCGCCTCGGGACCCGACGAGCCGCAGGTCCTTCAATGGGGCCATTCTTCTCGATTGACGGGCCATCCTGGGATCCGTCGGACTCTCGAGTTTCTTAAAAGGAGGTTCTGGTGGCCCGCTATGGAAGCCGACACCCGGACCTTTGTCTCCGCCTGTCCCGTCTGTGCCCAGAACAAGACATCCCAACAACCTCCGCTTGGTCTCCTGCATCCCTTGCCTATTCCCAGCCGTCCCTGGTCTCATATTGCCCTGGATTTCATCACCGGGCTACCTCCATCTGAAGGATTCACCACCATCCTAGTTGTGGTTGATCGCTTTTCAAAGGCTGCTCACTTCGTTCCTCTTGTCAAGCTTCCCTCGGCCAGGGAGACCGCCCAGCTGGTTGTCCAACACGTCTTCCGCCTCCATGGCTTGCCCCTGGATGTTGTCTCTGACCGTGGTCCTCAGTTTTCATCTAGGTTTTGGAAGTCCTTTTGTTCCCTCCTGGGGGCTTCCGTCAGTCTCTCTTCAGGGTTCCACCCTCAATCTAACGGCCAGACTGAGAGAACTAATCAGGATCTGGAGAGGGTGCTACGAAGCTTTGTGTCCTCCAATCCTTCCTCCTGGAGCAAGTACCTGGTCCGGGCAGAGTATGCACATAATACCCTTCAGAGCTCCTCCACTGGTCTTTCGCCTTTTGAGTGCCAATATGGCTTCCAACCGCCACTCTTCCCGGAACAGGAGAAGGAGGTAGGAGTGCCGGCTGCCCAGGGGTTAATCCAACGCTGCCGTCGTACCTGGAGGAGGGTCCGATCCGCCTTGCAGCTTGCCTCATCTCGGCAGAAGGTACAGGCCGACCGTCACCGTCGCCCAGCTCCTCGGTTCCGGACCGGACAGAAGGTCTGGCTGTCTACCAAGAATCTTCCGCTCCATGTAGAGTCCCGCAAGTTGGCTCCCCGGTTCATAGGACTTTTTAGGATTTTGGAGCAAGTAAACCCGGTGGCCTACCGGCTCCTCCTTCCTCGATCGATGAGGATACATCCCACATTTCATGTTTCTCACCTCAAGCCGGTACTTACTAGTCCCTTGGTTCCTGCGGCTAGACCTCCACCCCCGCCCCGTATGATCGACGGCCAGCAAGCCTTCACGGTCCGTCGTCTCCTTGATTGTCGCCGGGTCAGGAGGAGCATCCAATACCTGGTTGACTGGGAGGGTTTCGGTCCTGAGGAGCATTCCTGGGTTCCGGCCCGGGACATTTTGGATCCGGAACTCATAAGGGATTTTCGCCGTCGCCACCCTGCTCGTCCAGGAGGAACGTCAGGAGCCGTTCCTAGGGGAGGGGGTCCTGTGAGGGTGCCGGTTAGTTCTCCTAGTAACCCCTAGGTGGCACCTTCATGAGTGGTTACCCCTCTCTTTTCATTGGACCAAACAAAAGAAACAATTTCACAAATAAGGTGACAAAACCCAATTACCCTTTTAAATAACCCTCCACCAATCAAATTAAAATTTGGTTGTCCCGATTAACAATGCACTCCAGTCCCCGCGGCGCCCACCGGTCACGAAAGAGCTCGAGCGTGCCGGCGGACACCGCGTGCTCCATCTCTAGGGCCACCCGGGCGCGAACATGGCCACGGAAGAGGGGGAGGCAATCCGGTCGGACGACCCCCTCGCTCGCCCGCTGCCAGGACCAATTGATGGCTTTCTTGGCCAGGCCCAGGAGCAGGCCCACGAGGAGGTCCTCCGACCCGCCCGCTCCCCTCCGCACGGGGTGACCGTAGATCAGGAGCGTGGGACTGAAGTGCAACCAAAATTTGAGGAGCAGCCCCCTCAAAAAATGGAAGAGGGGCTGCAACCTCTCACACCCCGTGTAGACGTGAAAGACGGACTCCTCCAGACCGCAAAACAAACAGGCGGTCTGGGAGTCCGTAAACCTATTTAAAAATCTATTGCACGGAACTGCTCTGTGCAACACCCTCCAGGCCAAATCCCCGATAGAACAAGGGAGGACTCCCGCATAGAGAGCCCCCCATTGGGGACCTCCGCCTCCGTCCGGAGGTAAAACGGCACGCCACGGCGTGTCCGGACGGCAGGCGAAGATGGCAAAGTGGAAGGTGTGCAAGAGCAGCCCGTACAGGAAACCCCTCCGCGCAGAATGAAAAAGCATGGAGGGTATTTCCTCGAGACGGCTCAAGTTGTGAGGCGCCGATCCCCGAGGGGAGTCTCGGGGCAAGGCGCCGATAAGGAATTCCATCCGAACGGGAGTAAGCTCGGACGGGATCTCCCCACGTGCCCGAGCCGCCTCGACGCACCTCGTGGCGCCGGGGGGCAGCATCGCTTTCACCGCCCCGATGGCATTGACCGCGAGCCGGACGTCGTCCCACGACATGCGCCTCGCCAGCTCCTCTGGCGCCATCCAGCCCGCTCCTCCGCCATCGAGTAGGTCCCCGACTCTAGTCACCCTGGCAGGCACAGCCCTGTGTTCCGCCAGCCACCCGAACTCGCGGACGTGGAGGTGCGGATTCCTGAACAGCGGCTCCCGGAGGACAGCCGCCGCTCCTGACGGGGGAGAGCTCCGCCTGGAGGCGACGTGATTCCAAACCCATAGTAGTTCCTGGTAAAAGACAGGCAGCTCCCGCAGGCTCTCACGCCTGCCGCTCCCCTCCAAAAACAGGAGCTGCGTGTCGTAATTGAGGCCGTGCAGCTGGCGGAAAAAATACGTCGCCAGCGCACACCATCTTGGAGGATTCTCGACGTACAGGTATCTCTGCAGCGTCCGAAGACGGAAAGTCGCAACCTGGGTGCGGAGGCACACCAACGCCTGACCGCCCTCCCTAAGCGGGAGACTCAGAACCGCGGCAGCGACCCAGTGCATCCTGTTGTTCCAGAAGAAGTCGACGAGCTTCTTCTGTATCCTGGCGACAAACGCAGGGGGGGGGGTCAGAGTAACCAACCGGTACCACAACATGGCGGCCACCAGTTGGTTTATGACCAATGCCCGACCCCTGTAGGACAACACTCGGAGCAATCCTGTCCAGCGTCCTAAGCGAGCGGTGACTTTGGCTTCCAGCTCGTGCCAGTTCGCCGGCCAGGCGTCCTCGGCCGGGCTGAGGTAGACTCCCAAGTAGAGGAGGTGCGTAGTACTCCAGGCGAAGGGCCTGAACTCCTCCGGCAGAGAGTCCACCTGCCACTGACCCACCAGGAGTCCAGAACATTTCCCCCAGTTGATCCTGGCGGAGGATGCGTCCGAGTAAATCTGCTGGCATTCCCGCATCCTCCGCAAGTCAACGGGATCCGTGACCACGAGGAGCACGTCATCGGCGTAAGCCGAGAGGACCACCTCCACGCCCGGCCCTTGCAGAGCCAATCCCGCCAACCTCTTGCGCAAGAGGCGCAGGAAAGGCTCCACGCAAATGGCATATAACTGGCCGGACATGGGGCATCCCTGACGCACCCCCCTCCCGAAGCGAAGGGGCGCCGTCAAGGACCCGTTAACTTTAATCAGACACTCCGCGGCAGCGTACAGAAGTCGGATCCGGGCGACAAAATGCGTCCCGAACCCGAAAGCGCGCAGAGTCCCGAAAAGATACTCGTGATCCACCCTGTCGAATGCCTTCTCCTGATCCAGGGAAAGGAAGGCGACCGACAGACCAGCCCTCTGGGAATGGTGGACCAGGTCCCGGACCAGATGGATATTATCGTGAATGGTCCGGCCCGGGACCGTGTAGGACTGGTCGGGATGGATCATGCGGGCCAGCACGGTGCCAAGGCGAACAGACATGGCCCTGGCAAAGATTTTATAATCCGTGCTGAGGAGGGAGACCGGGCGCCAGTTCTTAAGGAGGCGGAGATCACCCCTCTTAGGCAGCAGGACGATCACCGCCCTGCGCCACGAGAGGGGCATCTCCCCGGTCGCCAAACATTCCCCCAGGACCCGCACGTAGTCGCCCCCCAGGACGCCCCAGAACGCCCTGTGGAACTCCACGGTCAGCCCGTCCAGCCCCGGGGACTTCCCCCTAGAGAGCTGGCGGAGGGCGCCGGACAGCTCCTCCAAACTCAGAGGAGCGTCCAATTTTTTGGCGCCTTCCAGGCCGACCTTCGGCAGGTCCTCCCACAAAACTCCGCGCGCGTCCTCGCTGGACGGATCCGGAGAGAACAGAGCCCCGTAATAGGCGCGGGTCTCCGCGCGGATTCCCTCCGGATCCGAGACCGGAGATCCGTCGTCGGCCAGCAGCTCCAAAAGCTGCTTACGGACCCCCGTCTTTTTTCCAGCGAGTAGAAGAAGGGGGAGCCGCGGTCCAGGTCCCGCAGGAACTGGATCCGCGACCTCACGTACGCGCCTCGGGACCCGACGAGCCGCAGGTCCTTCAATGGGGCCATTCTTCTCGATTGACGGGTCATCCTGGGATCCGTCGGACTCTCGAGTTTCTTAAAAGGAGGTTCTGGTGGCCCGCTATGGAAGCCGACACCCGGACCTTTGTCTCCGCCTGTCCCGTCTGTGCCCAGAACAAGACATCCCAACAACCTCCGCTTGGTCTCCTGCATCCCTTGCCTATTCCCAGCCGTCCCTGGTCTCATATTGCCCTGGATTTCATCACCGGGCTACCTCCATCTGAAGGATTCACCACCATCCTAGTTGTGGTTGATCGCTTTTCAAAGGCTGCTCACTTCGTTCCTCTTGTCAAGCTTCCCTCGGCCAGGGAGACCGCCCAGCTGGTTGTCCAACACGTCTTCCGCCTCCATGGCTTGCCCCTGGATGTTGTCTCTGACCGTGGTCCTCAGTTTTCATCTAGGTTTTGGAAGTCCTTTTGTTCCCTCCTGGGGGCTTCCGTCAGTCTCTCTTCAGGGTTCCACCCTCAATCTAACGGCCAGACTGAGAGAACTAATCAGGATCTGGAGAGGGTGCTACGAAGCTTTGTGTCCTCCAATCCTTCCTCCTGGAGCAAGTACCTGGTCCGGGCAGAGTATGCACATAATACCCTTCAGAGCTCCTCCACTGGTCTTTCGCCTTTTGAGTGCCAATATGGCTTCCAACCGCCACTCTTCCCGGAACAGGAGAAGGAGGTAGGAGTGCCGGCTGCCCAGGGGTTAATCCAACGCTGCCGTCGTACCTGGAGGAGGGTCCGATCCGCCTTGCAGCTTGCCTCATCTCGGCAGAAGGTACAGGCCGACCGTCACCGTCGCCCAGCTCCTCGGTTCCGGACCGGACAGAAGGTCTGGCTGTCTACCAAGAATCTTCCGCTCCATGTAGAGTCCCGCAAGTTGGCTCCCCGGTTCATAGGACTTTTTAGGATTTTGGAGCAAGTAAACCCGGTGGCCTACCGGCTCCTCCTTCCTCGATCGATGAGGATACATCCCACATTTCATGTTTCTCACCTCAAGCCGGTACTTACTAGTCCCTTGGTTCCTGCGGCTAGACCTCCACCCCCGCCCCGTATGATCGACGGCCAGCAAGCCTTCACGGTCCGTCGTCTCCTTGATTGTCGCCGGGTCAGGAGGAGCATCCAATACCTGGTTGACTGGGAGGGTTTCGGTCCTGAGGAGCATTCCTGGGTTCCGGCCCGGGACATTTTGGATCCGGAACTCATAAGGGATTTTCGCCGTCGCCACCCTGCTCGTCCAGGAGGAACGTCAGGAGCCGTTCCTAGGGGAGGGGGTCCTGTGAGGGTGCCGGTTAGTTCTCCTAGTAACCCCTAGGTGGCACCTTCATGAGTGGTTACCCCTGTGTTAAATCCCTAATTGACTGTTATTGGGCTTATGAGTTTCACCTGTGATTTGTAGTATATTAGTTCTGTTTTTCCCCTTCTCTGTGCTCAGTCTTGACAAGCCTTTGTGCCAAGTGGTTGCTTGTCAGAGGTTCTAAAGTGTAATTGTATCTGTGTTTATTAAGTAAAGTACTTTGTTTGAACTTTATACCTGCCTCAAGCCTCGTCTCTGCACTTGGGTCCAGAACCAGCCTCGCCCTGACACCGCTCTCTCCCTGGCATTGTTCCCCAGAGCCCGCTCTCTCCAGCATTGTTCCCCAGAGCCCGCTCTCTCCCTGGCATTGTTCCCCAGAGCCCGCTCTCTCCCTGGCATTGTTCCCCAGAGCCCGCTCTCTCCCTGGCATTGTTCCCCAGAGCCCGCTCTCTCCAGCATTGTTCCCCAGAGCCTGCTCTCTCCCTGGCATTGTCCCACAGAGCCCGCACTCTCCCTGGCATTGTTCCCCAGAGCCCGCTCTCTCCCTGGCATTGCTCCCCAGAGCCCGCTCTCTCCATGGCATTGTCCCCCAGAGCCCGCTGTCTCCCTGGCATTGTTCCCCAGAGCCCGCTCTCTCCCTGGCATTGTTCCCCAGAGCCCGCTCTCTCCAGCATTGCTCCCCAGATCCCGCTCTCTCCCTGGCATTGTTCCCCAGAGCCCGCTCTCTCCATGGCATTGTTCCCCAGAGCCTGCTCTCTCCATGGCATTGTTCCCCAGAGCCCGCTGTCTCCCTGGCATTGTTCCCCAGAGCCCGCTCTCTCCCTGGCATTGTTCCCCAGAGCCCGCTCTCTCCAGCATTGTTCCCCAGAGCCCGCTCTCTCCCTGGCATTGTTCCCCAGAGCCCGCTCTCTCCAGCATTGTTCCCCAGAACCCGCTTTCTCCAGCATTGTTCCCCAGAGCCCGCTCTCTCCCTGGCATTGTTCCCCAGAGCCCGCTCTCTCCCTGGCATTGTCCCTCAGAGCCCGCTCTCTCCCTGGCATTGTTGCCCAGAGCCGCTCTCTCCCTGGCATTGTCCCCCCAGAGCCCGCTCTCTCCCTGGCATTGTTCCCCAGAGCCCGCTCTCTCCCTGGCATTGTTCCCCAGAGCCCGCTCTCTCCATGGCATTGTTCCCCAGAGCCCGCTCTCTCCCTGGCATTGTCCCCCAGAGCCCGCGCTCTCTCCCTGGCATTGTTCCCCAGAGCCTGCTCTCTCCAGCATTGTTCCCCAGAGCCCGCTCTCTCCCTGGCATTGTCGCCCAGAGCCCGCTCTCCAGCATTGTTCCCCAGAGCCCGCTCTCTCCATGGCATTGTTCCCCAGAGCCCGCTCTCTCCCTGGCATTGTTCCCCAGAGCCCACTCTCTCCCTGGCATTGTTCCCCAGAGCCCACTCTCTCCCTGGCATTGTTCCCCAGAGCCCGCTCTCTCCCTGGCATTGTTCCCCAGAGCCCGCTCTCTCCCTGGCATTGTCCCCCAGAGCCCGCTCTCTCCTTTGCATTTTTCCTCAGAGCCCGCTCTCTCCCTGTCATTGTTCCCCAGAGCCCGCTCTCTCCAGCATTGTCCCCCAGAGCCCGCTCTCTCCCTGGCATTGTTCCCCAGAGCCCGCTCTCTCCCTGGCAATGTCCCCCAGAGCCCACTCTCTCCCTGGCATTGTTCCCCAGAGCCCGCTCTCTCCCTGGCATTGTTCCCCAGAGCCTGCTCGCTCCCTGGCATTGTTCCCCAGAGCCCGCTCTCTCCCTGGCATTGTTCCCCAGAGCCCGCTGTCTCCCTGGCACTGTTACCCAGAGCCCGCTCTCTCCCTGGCATTGTTCCCCAGAGCCCGCTCTCTCCCTGGCATTGTTCCCCAGAGCCTGCTCGCTCCCTGGCATTGTTCCCCAGAGCCCGCTCTCTCCCTGGCATTGTCCCCCAGAGCCCGCTCTCTCCCTGGCATTGTTCCCCAGAGCCCGCTCTCTCCCTGGCATTGTCCCCCAGAGCCCGCTGTCTCCCTGGCATTGTTCCCCAGAGCCCGCTCTCTCCCTGGCATTGTTCCCCAGAGCCCGCTCTCTCCCTGGCATTGTTCCCCAGAGCCCGCTCTCTCCAGCATTGTACCTCAGAGCCCGCTCTCTCCCTGTCATTGTTCCGCAGAGCCCGCTCTCTCCCTGGCATTGTCCCCCAGAGCCCACTATCTCCCTGGCATTGTTCTCCAGAGCCCCCTCTCTCCCTGGCATTGTTCCCCAGAGCCCGCTCTCTCCCTGGCATTGTCCCCCAGAGCCCGCTCTCTCCGTGGCATTCTTCCCCAGAGCCCGCTCTCTCCATGGCACTGTTCCCCAGAGCGCACTCTCTCCCTGGCATTGTTCCCCAGAGCCCGCTCTCTCCCTGGCATTGTTCCCCAGAGCCCACTCTCTCCCTGGCATTGTTCCCCAGAGCCCGCTCTCTCCCTGGCATTGTTCCCCAGAGCCCGCTCTCTCCCTGGCATTGTTCCCCAGAGCCCGCTCTCTCCCTGGCATTGTTCCCCAGAGCCCACTCTCTCCCTGGCATTGTTCCCCAGAGCGCACTCTCTCCCTGGCATTGTTCCCCAGAGCCCGCTCTCTCCCTGGCATTGTTCCCCAGAGCCCACTCTCTCCCTGGCATTGTTCCCCAGAGCCCACTCTCTCCCTGGCATTGTTCCCCAGAGCCCACTCTCTCCCTGGCATTGTTCCCCAGAGCCCGCTCTCTCCCTGGCATTGTTCCCCAGAGCCCACTCTCTCCCTGGCATTGTTCCCCAGAGCGCACTCTCTCCCTGGCATTGTTCCCCAGAGCCCGCTCTCTCCCTGGCATTGTTCCCCAGAGCCCACTCTCTCCCTGGCATTGTTCCCCAGAGCCCACTCTCTCCCTGGCATTGTTCCCCAGAGCCCGCTCTCTCCCTGGCATTGTTCCCCAGTGCCCGCTCTCTCCCTGGCATTGTTCCCCAGAGCCCGCTCTCACCCTGGCATTGTTCCCCAGATCCCGCTCTCTCCCTGGCGTTGTTCCCCAGAGCCCGCTGTCTCCCTGGCATTGTTCCCCAGAGCCCGCTCTCTCCCTGGCATTGATCCCCAGAGCCCGCTTGTGAGGGTGCCGGTTAGTTCTCCTAGTAACCCCTAGGTGGCACCTTCATGAGTGGTTACCCCTCTCTTTTTATTTGACCAAAAACAAGTTCACAAATGAACTGACAAAAAACCAATAACCCTTTTAAATAACCCTCCACCAATCAAATTAAAATTTGGTTGTCCAGATTAATTATGCACTCCAGTCCCCGCGGCGCCCACCGGTCACGAAAAAGCTCGAGCGTGCCGGCGGACACCGCGTGCTCCATCTCTAGGGCCACCCGGGCGCGAACATGGCCACGGAAGAGGGGGAGGCAATCCGGTCGGACGACCCCCTCGCTCGCCCGCTGCCAGGACCAATTAATGGCTTTCTTGGCCAGGCCCAGGAGCAGGCCCACGAGGAGGTCCTCCGACCCGCCCGCTCCCCTCCGCACGGGGTGACCGTAGATCAGGAGCGTGGGACTGAAGTGCAACCAAAAAGTGGAAGAGGGGCTGCAACTTCTCACACCCCATATAAACGTGAAAGACGGACTCCTCCAGACCGCAAAACAAACAGGCGGTCTGGGAGTCCGTAAACCTATTTAAAAATCTATTGCACGGAACTGCTCTGTGCAACACCCTCCAGGCCAAATCCCCGATAGAACAAGGGAGGACTCCCGCATAGAGAGCCCCCCATTGGGGACCTCCGTCTCCGTCCGGAGGTAAAATGGCACGCCACGGCGTGTCGGGACGGCAGGCGAAGATGGCAAAGTGGAAGGTGTGCAAGAGCAGCCCGTACAGGAAACCCCTCCGCGCAGAACGAAAAAGCACGGAGGGCATTTCCTCGAGACGGCTCAAGTTGTGAGGCACCGATCCCCGAGGGGAGTTTCGGGGCAAGGCGCCGATAAGGAATTCCATCCGAACGGGAGTAAGCTCAGACGGGATCTCCCCACGTGCCCGAGCCGCCTCGATGCACCTCGTGGCGCCGGGGGGCAGCATCGCTTTCACCGCCCCGATGGCATCGACCGTGAGCTGGACGCCGTCCCACGACATGCGCCTCGCCAGCTCCTCTGGCGCCATCCAGCCCGCTCCTCCGCCATCGAGTAGGTCCCCGACTCTAGTCACCCTGGCAGGCACAGCCCTGCGTTCCGCCAGCCACCCAAACTCGCGGACGTGGAGGTGCGGATTCCTGAACAGCGGCTCCCGGAGGACAGCCGCCGCTCCTGACGGGGGAGAGCTCCGCCTGGAGGCGACGTGATTCCAAACCCATAGTAGTTCCTGGTAAAAGACAGGCAGCTCCCGCAGGCTCTCACGCCTGCCGCTCCCCTCCAAAAACAGGAGCTGCGTGTCGTAATTGAGGCCGTGCAGCTGGCGGAAAAAATACGTCGCCAGCGCACACCATCTTGGAGGATTCTCGACGTACAGGTATCTCTGCAGCGTCCGAAGACGGAAAGTCGCAACCTGGGTGCGGAGGCACACCAACGCCTGACCGCCCTCCCTAAGCGGGAGACTCAGAACCGCGGCAGCGACCCAGTGCATCCTGTTGTTCCAGAAGAAGTCGACGAGCTTCTTCTGTATCCTGGCGACAAACGCAGGGGGGGGGGTCAGAGTAACCAACCGGTACCACAACATGGCGGCCACCAGTTGGTTTATGACCAATGCCCGACCCCTGTAGGACAACACTCGGAGCAATCCTGTCCAGCGTCCTAAGCGAGCGGTGACTTTGGCTTCCAGCTCGTGCCAGTTCGCCGGCCAGGCGTCCTCGGCCGGGCTGAGGTAGACTCCCAAGTAGAGGAGGTGCGTAGTACTCCAGGCGAAGGGCCTGAACTCCTCCGGCAGAGAGTCCACCTGCCACTGACCCACCAGGAGTCCAGAACATTTCCCCCAGTTGATCCTGGCGGAGGATGCGTCCGAGTAAATCTGCTGGCATTCCCGCATCCTCCGCAAGTCAACGGGATCCGTGACCACGAGGAGCACGTCATCGGCGTAAGCCGAGAGGACCACCTCCACGCCCGGCCCTTGCAGAGCCAATCCCGCCAACCTCTTGCGCAAGAGGCGCAGGAAAGGCTCCACGCAAATGGCATATAACTGGCCGGACATGGGGCATCCCTGACGCACCCCCCTCCCGAAGCGAAGGGGCGCCATCAAGGACCCGTTAACTTTAATCAGACACTCCGCGGCAGCGTACAGAAGTCGGATCCGGGCGACAAAATGCGTCCCGAACCCGAAAGCGCGCAGAGTCCCGAAAAGATACTCGTGATCCACCCTGTCGAATGCCTTCTCCTGATCCAGGGAAAGGAAGGCGACCGACAGACCAGCCCTCTGGGAATGGTGGACCAGGTCCCGGACCAGATGGATATTATCGTGAATGGTCCGGCCCGGGACCGTGTAGGACTGGTCGGGATGGATCATGCGGGCCAGCACGGTGCCAAGGCGAACAGACATGGCCCTGGCAAAGATTTTATAATCCGTGCTGAGGAGGGAGACCGGGCGCCAGTTCTTAAGGAGGCGGAGATCACCCCTCTTAGGCAGCAGGACGATCACCGCCCTGCGCCACGAGAGGGGCATCTCCCCGGTCGCCAAACATTCCCCCAGGACCCGCACGTAGTCGCCCCCCAGGACGCCCCAGAACGCCCTGTGGAACTCCACGGTCAGCCCGTCCAGCCCCGGGGACTTCCCCCTAGAGAGCTGGCGGAGGGCGCCGGACAGCTCCTCCAAACTCAGAGGAGCGTCCAATTTTTCGGCGCCCTCCAGGCCGACCTTCGGCAGGTCCTCCCACAAAACTCCGCGCGCGTCCTCGCTGGACGGATCCGGAGAGAACAGAGCCCCGTAACAGGCGCGGGTCTCCGCGCGGATTCCCTCCGGATCCGAGACCGGAGATCCGTCGTCGGCCAGCAGCTCCAAAAGCTGCTTACGGACCCCCGTCTTTTTTCCAGCGAGTAGAAGAAGGGGGAGCCGCGGTCCAGGTCCCGCAGGAACTGGATCCGCGACCTCACGTACGCGCCTCGGGACCCGACGAGCCGCAGGTCCTTCAATGGGGCCATTCTTCTCGATTGACGGGCCATCCTGGGATCCGTCGGACTCTCGAGTTTCTTAAAAGGAGGTTCTGGTGGCCCGCTATGGAAGCCGACACCCGGACCTTTGTCTCCGCCTGTCCCGTCTGTGCCCAGAACAAGACATCCCAACAACCTCCGCTTGGTCTCCTGCATCCCTTGCCTATTCCCAGCCGTCCCTGGTCTCATATTGCCCTGGATTTCATCACCGGGCTACCTCCATCTGAAGGATTCACCACCATCCTAGTTGTGGTTGATCGCTTTTCAAAGGCTGCTCACTTCGTTCCTCTTGTCAAGCTTCCCTCGGCCAGGGAGACCGCCCAGCTGGTTGTCCAACACGTCTTCCGCCTCCATGGCTTGCCCCTGGATGTTGTCTCTGACCGTGGTCCTCAGTTTTCATCTAGGTTTTGGAAGTCCTTTTGTTCCCTCCTGGGGGCTTCCGTCAGTCTCTCTTCAGGGTTCCACCCTCAATCTAACGGCCAGACTGAGAGAACTAATCAGGATCTGGAGAGGGTGCTACGAAGCTTTGTGTCCTCCAATCCTTCCTCCTGGAGCAAGTACCTGGTCCGGGCAGAGTATGCACATAATACCCTTCAGAGCTCCTCCACTGGTCTTTCGCCTTTTGAGTGCCAATATGGCTTCCAACCGCCACTCTTCCCGGAACAGGAGAAGGAGGTAGGAGTGCCGGCTGCCCAGGGGTTAATCCAACGCTGCCGTCGTACCTGGAGGAGGGTCCGATCCGCCTTGCAGCTTGCCTCATCTCGGCAGAAGGTACAGGCCGACCGTCACCGTCGCCCAGCTCCTCGGTTCCGGACCGGACAGAAGGTCTGGCTGTCTACCAAGAATCTTTCGCTCCATGTAGAGTCCCGCAAGTTGGCTCCCCGGTTCATAGGACTTTTTAGGATTTTGGAGCAAGTAAACCCGGTGGCCTACCGGCTCCTCCTTCCTCGATCGATGAGGATACATCCCACATTTCATGTTTCTCACCTCAAGCCGGTACTTACTAGTCCCTTGGTTCCTGCGGCTAGACCTCCACCCCCGCCCCGTATGATCGACGGCCAGCAAGCCTTCACGGTCCGTCGTCTCCTTGATTGTCGCCGGGTCAGGAGGAGCATCCAATACCTGGTTGACTGGGAGGGTTTCGGTCCTGAGGAGCATTCCTGGGTTCCGGCCCGGGACATTTTGGATCCGGAACTCATAAGGGATTTTCGCCGTCGCCACCCTGCTCGTCCAGGAGGAACGTCAGGAGCCGTTCCTAGGGGAGGGGGTCCTGTGAGGGTGCCGGTTAGTTCTCCTAGTAACCCCTAGGTGGCACCTTCATGAGTGGTTACCCCTCTCTTTTCATTGGACCAAACAAAAGAAACAATTTCACAAATAAGGTGACAAAACCCAATTACCCTTTTAAATAACCCTCCACCAATCAAATTAAAATTTGGTTGTCCCGATTAACAATGCACTCCAGTCCCCGCGGCGCCCACCGGTCACGAAAGAGCTCGAGCGTGCCGGCGGACACCGCGTGCTCCATCTCTAGGGCCACCCGGGCGCGAACATGGCCACGGAAGAGGGGGAGGCAATCCGGTCGGACGACCCCCTCGCTCGCCCGCTGCCAGGACCAATTGATGGCTTTCTTGGCCAGGCCCAGGAGCAGGCCCACGAGGAGGTCCTCCGACCCGCCCGCTCCCCTCCGCACGGGGTGACCGTAGATCAGGAGCGTGGGACTGAAGTGCAACCAAAATTTGAGGAGCAGCCCCCTCAAAAAATGGAAGAGGGGCTGCAACCTCTCACACCCCGTGTAGACGTGAAAGACGGACTCCTCCAGACCGCAAAACAAACAGGCGGTCTGGGAGTCCGTAAACCTATTTAAAAATCTATTGCACGGAACTGCTCTGTGCAACACCCTCCAGGCCAAATCCCCGATAGAACAAGGGAGGGCTCCCGCATAGAGAGCCCCCCATTGGGGACCTCCGCCTCCGTCCGGAGGTAAAACGGCACGCCACGGCGTGTCCGGACGGCAGGCGAAGATGGCAAAGTGGAAGGTGTGCAAGAGCAGCCCGTACAGGAAACCCCTCCGCGCAGAATGAAAAAGCATGGAGGGTATTTCCTCGAGACGGCTCAAGTTGTGAGGCGCCGATCCCCGAGGGGAGTCTCGGGGCAAGGCGCCGATAAGGAATTCCATCCGAACGGGAGTAAGCTCGGACGGGATCTCCCCACGTGCCCGAGCCGCCTCGACGCACCTCGTGGCGCCGGGGGGCAGCATCGCTTTCACCGCCCCGATGGCATTGACCGCGAGCCGGACGTCGTCCCACGACATGCGCCGCGCCAGCTCCTCTGGCGCCATCCAGCCCGCTCCTCCGCCATCGAGTAGGTCCCCGACTCTAGTCACCCTGGCAGGCACAGCCCTGTGTTCCGCCAGCCACCCGAACTCGCGGACGTGGAGGTGCGGATTCCTGAACAGCGGCTCCCGGAGGACAGCCGCCGCTCCTGACGGGGGAGAGCTCCGCCTGGAGGCGACGTGATTCCAAACCCATAGTAGTTCCTGGTAAAAGACAGGCAGCTCCCGCAGGCTCTCACGCCTGCCGCTCCCCTCCAAAAACAGGAGCTGCGTGTCGTAATTGAGGCCGTGCAGCTGGCGGAAAAAATACGTCGCCAGCGCACACCATCTTGGAGGATTCTCGACGTACAGGTATCTCTGCAGCGTCCGAAGACGGAAAGTCGCAACCTGGGTGCGGAGGCACACCAACGCCTGACCGCCCTCCCTAAGCGGGAGACTCAGAACCGCGGCAGCGACCCAGTGCATCCTGTTGTTCCAGAAGAAGTCGACGAGCTTCTTCTGTATCCTGGCGACAAACGCAGGGGGGGGGGTCAGAGTAACCAACCGGTACCACAACATGGCGGCCACCAGTTGGTTTATGACCAACGCCCGACCCCTGTAGGACAACACTCGGAGCAATCCTGTCCAGCGTCCTAAGCGAGCGGTGACTTTGGCCTCCAGCTCGTGCCAGTTCGCCGGCCAGGCGTCCTCGGCCGGGCTGAGGTAGACTCCCAAGTAGAGGAGGTGCGTAGTACTCCAGGCGAAGGGCCTAAACTCCTCCGGCAGAGAGTCCACCTGCCACTGACCCACCAGGAGTCCGGAACATTTCCCCCAGTTGATCCTGGCGGAGGATGCGTCCGAGTAAATCTGCTGGCATTCCCGCATCCTCCGCAAGTCAACGGGATCCGTGACCACGAGGAGCACGTCATCGGCGTAAGCCGAGAGGACCACCTCCACGCCCGGCCCTTGCAGAGCCAATCCCGCCAACCCCTTCCGCAAGAGGCGCAGGAAAGGCTCCACGCAAATGGCATATAACTGGCCGGACATGGGGCATCCCTGACGCACCCCCCCTCCCGAAGCGAAGGGGCGCCGTCAAGGACCCGTTAACTTTAATCAGACACTCCGCGGCAGCGTACAGAAGTCGGATCCGGGCGACAAAATGCGTCCCGAACCCGAAAGCGCGCAGAGTCCCGAAAAGATACTCGTGATCCACCCTGTCGAACGCCTTCTCCTGATCCAGGGAAAGGAAGGCGACCGACAGACCAGCCCTCTGGGAATGGTGGACCAGGTCCCGGACCAGATGGATATTATCGTGAATGGTCCGGCCCGGGACCGTGTAGGACTGGTCGGGATGGATCATGCGGGCCAGCACGGTGCCAAGGCGAACAGACATGGCCCTGGCAAAGATTTTATAATCCGTGCTGAGGAGGGAGACCGGGCGCCAGTTCTTAAGGAGGCGGAGATCACCCCTCTTAGGCAGCAGGACGATCACCGCCCTGCGCCACGAGAGGGGCATCTCCCCGGTCGCCAAACATTCCCCCAGGACCCGCACGTAGTCGCCCCCCAGGACGCCCCAGAACGCCCTGTGGAACTCCACGGTCAGCCCGTCCAGCCCCGGGGACTTCCCCCTAGAGAGCTGGCGGAGGGCGCCGGACAGCTCCTCCAAACTCAGAGGAGCGTCCAATTTTTTGGCGCCTTCCAGGCCGACCTTCGGCAGGTCCTCCCACAAAACTCCGCGCGCGTCCTCGCTGGACGGATCCGGAGAGAACAGAGCCCCGTAATAGGCGCGGGTCTCCGCGCGGATTCCCTCCGGATCCGAGACCGGAGATCCGTCGTCGGCCAGCAGCTCCAAAAGCTGCTTACGGACCCCCGTCTTTTTTCCAGCGAGTAGAAGAAGGGGGAGCCGCGGTCCAGGTCCCGCAGGAACTGGATCCGCGACCTCACGTACGCGCCTCGGGACCCGACGAGCCGCAGGTCCTTCAATGGGGCCATTCTTCTCGATTGACGGGTCATCCTGGGATCCGTCGGACTCTCGAGTTTCTTAAAAGGAGGTTCTGGTGGCCCGCTATGGAAGCCGACACCCGGACCTTTGTCTCCGCCTGTCCCGTCTGTGCCCAGAACAAGACATCCCAACAACCTCCGCTTGGTCTCCTGCATCCCTTGCCTATTCCCAGCCGTCCCTGGTCTCATATTGCCCTGGATTTCATCACCGGGCTACCTCCATCTGAAGGATTCACCACCATCCTAGTTGTGGTTGATCGCTTTTCAAAGGCTGCTCACTTCGTTCCTCTTGTCAAGCTTCCCTCGGCCAGGGAGACCGCCCAGCTGGTTGTCCAACATGTCTTCCGCCTCCATGGCTTGCCCCTGGATGTTGTCTCTGACCGTGGTCCTCAGTTTTCATCTAGGTTTTGGAAGTCCTTTTGTTCCCTCCTGGGGGCTTCCGTCAGTCTCTCTTCAGGGTTCCACCCTCAATCTAACGGCCAGACTGAGAGAACTAATCAGGATCTGGAGAGGGTGCTACGAAGCTTTGTGTCCTCCAATCCTTCCTCCTGGAGCAAGTACCTGGTCCGGGCAGAGTATGCACATAATACCCTTCAGAGCTCCTCCACTGGTCTTTCGCCTTTTGAGTGCCAATATGGCTTCCAACCGCCACTCTTCCCGGAACAGGAGAAGGAGGTAGGAGTGCCGGCTGCCCAGGGGTTAATCCAACGCTGCCGTCGTACCTGGAGGAGGGTCCGATCCGCCTTGCAGCTTGCCTCATCTCGGCAGAAGGTACAGGCCGACCGTCACCGTCGCCCAGCTCCTCGGTTCCGGACCGGACAGAAGGTCTGGCTGTCTACCAAGAATCTTCCGCTCCATGTAGAGTCCCGCAAGTTGGCTCCCCGGTTCATAGGACTTTTTAGGATTTTGGAGCAAGTAAACCCGGTGGCCTACCGGCTCCTCCTTCCTCGATCGATGAGGATACATCCCACATTTCATGTTTCTCACCTCAAGCCGGTACTTACTAGTCCCTTGGTTCCTGCGGCTAGACCTCCACCCCCGCCCCGTATGATCGACGGCCAGCAAGCCTTCACGGTCCGTCGTCTCCTTGATTGTCGCCGGGTCAGGAGGAGCATCCAATACCTGGTTGACTGGGAGGGTTTCGGTCCTGAGGAGCATTCCTGGGTTCCGGCCCGGGACATTTTGGATCCGGAACTCATAAGGGATTTTCGCCGTCGCCACCCTGCTCGTCCAGGAGGAACGTCAGGAGCCGTTCCTAGGGGAGGGGGTCCTGTGAGGGTGCCGGTTAGTTCTCCTAGTAACCCCTAGGTGGCACCTTCATGAGTGGTTACCCCTGTGTTAAATCCCTAATTGACTGTTATTGGGCTTATGAGTTTCACCTGTGATTTGTAGTATATTAGTTCTGTTTTTCCCCTTCTCTGTGCTCAGTCTTGACAAGCCTTTGTGCCAAGTGGTTGCTTGTCAGAGGTTCTAAAGTGTAATTGTATCTGTGTTTATTAAGTAAAGTACTTTGTTTGAACTTTATACCTGCCTCAAGCCTCGTCTCTGCACTTGGGTCCAGAACCAGCCTCGCCCTGACACTGCTCTCTCCCTGGCATTGTTCCCCAGAGCCCGCTCTCTCCAGCATTGTTCCCCAGAGCCCGCTCTCTCCCTGGCATTGTTCCCCAGAGCCCGCTCTCTCCCTGGCATTGTTCCCCAGAGCCCGCTCTCTCCCTGGCATTGTTCCCCAGAGCCCGCTCTCTCCAGCATTGTTCCCCAGAGCCTGCTCTCTCCCTGGCATTGTCCCACAGAGCCCGCACTCTCCCTGGCATTGTTCCCCAGAGCCCGCTCTCTCCCTGGCATTGCTCCCCAGAGCCCGCTCTCTCCATGGCATTGTCCCCCAGAGCCCGCTGTCTCCCTGGCATTGTTCCCCAGAGCCCGCTCTCTCCCTGGCATTGTTCCCCAGAGCCCGCTCTCTCCAGCATTGCTCCCCAGATCCCGCTCTCTCCCTGGCATTGTTCCCCAGAGCCCGCTCTCTCCATGGCATTGTTCCCCAGAGCCTGCTCTCTCCATGGCATTGTTCCCCAGAGCCCGCTGTCTCCCTGGCATTGTTCCCCAGAGCCCGCTCTCTCCCTGGCATTGTTCCCCAGAGCCCGCTCTCTCCAGCATTGTTCCCCAGAGCCCGCTCTCTCCCTGGCATTGTTCCCCAGAGCCCGCTCTCTCCAGCATTGTTCCCCAGAACCCGCTTTCTCCAGCATTGTTCCCCAGAGCCCGCTCTCTCCCTGGCATTGTTCCCCAGAGCCCGCTCTCTCCCTGGCATTGTCCCTCAGAGCCCGCTCTCTCCCTGGCATTGTTGCCCAGAGCCGCTCTCTCCCTGGCATTGTCCCCCCAGAGCCCGCTCTCTCCCTGGCATTGTTCCCCAGAGCCCGCTCTCTCCCTGGCATTGTTCCCCAGAGCCCGCTCTCTCCATGGCATTGTTCCCCAGAGCCCGCTCTCTCCCTGGCATTGTTCCCCAGAGCCCGCTCTCTCCCTGGCATTGTTCCCCAGAGCCTGCTCTCTCCAGCATTGTTCCCCAGAGCCCGCTCTCTCCCTGGCATTGTCGCCCAGAGCCCGCTCTCCAGCATTGTTCCCCAGAGCCCGCTCTCTCCATGGCATTGTTCCCCAGAGCCCGCTCTCTCCCTGGCATTGTTCCCCAGAGCCCACTCTCTCCCTGGCATTGTCGCCCAGAGCCCGCTCTCCAGCATTGTTCCCCAGAGCCCACTCTCTCCCTGGCATTGTCCCCCAGAGCCCGCTCTCTCCCTGGCATTGTTCCCCCAGAGCCCGCTGTCTCCCTGGCATTGTTCCCCAGAACCCGCTGTCTCCAGCATTGTTCCCCAGAGCCCGTTCTCTCCCTGGCATTGTTCCCCAGAGCCCGCTCTCTCCCTGGCATTGTTCCCCAGAGCCCGCTCTCTCCGTGGCATTGTTCCCCAGAGCCCGCTCTCTCCCTGGCATTGTTCCCCAGAGCCCGCTCTCTCCCTGGCATTGTTCCCCAGAGCCCGCTCTCTCCCTGGCATTGTTCCCCAGAGCCCGCTCTCTCCCTGGCATTGTTCCCCAGAGCCCGCTCTCTCCCTGGCATTGTTCCCCAGAGCCCGTTCTCTCCCTGGCATTGTTCCCCAGAGCCCGCTCTCTCCCTGGCATTGTCCCTGTGATATCCGAATGGTAAGGTCCGAAACTGAGATAAGCGAGATCTTAAGGAACAAAACCCAACTGTTTATTACACGGTGTAGCAGAGGAGCATCTCTTACAGGCTGCAAGCAAAACACACAATTTCTAACTGCACGAGCCAAGATGGAGGATTCACCTCTGAGTCATACCCATAATGCAATGCCACATTACCATACTAACATTACCATTAAACACTGGTGAATATGATCCCTTAATCTTTGGCTCCATCTGGTGGATAACTTAAACATTACATCCCAGATTACTATATCCCCCCCTCTTAATTTTACATTAATTTCTTAACAACATTGTTAAAAAGTCCCATGAGGAAACTTCTTTAACGATAGATTCGCTCAGTATGGACTATCAGGTCGTTATCAATCTCTCTGGCAGCTTGCGAGACCTTGGTGAATGTCTTACTGTCAAGTT
The DNA here is from genome assembly GCF_052327205.1 of Somniosus microcephalus. Lineage (NCBI taxonomy): Eukaryota > Metazoa > Chordata > Chondrichthyes > Squaliformes > Somniosidae > Somniosus > Somniosus microcephalus. The sequence continues at coordinate 6,986,268 of NC_141019.1, forward strand.
CCTGCTTGGTTGTGGTAGAGCCACCTGCTGCTCCTGAGTAGTACTCAGAGTATCTGACTCTGCTACGATGGTTTCCTCTTGACGAAGGGTCCCAGTTGGAACTGGCTCTGTTCGTGGTGGTGGTACCACCGATGCATTTGGATAACTGGGGGCCAACTTGTCCTCCGACATCTCCTCTGGAACCTCCAGTTCGATTTCCCCTGGTCTGGTCAGTATCTGATCTACATGTCTACATACTACCTGACCAGTTCCCACCATGACCATATATGATACTGGACCGGCCATTGAGTCTATGATGCCAGGAATCCATTTTGGACCATAACTGAAATTCCTGGTAAGGACCGCATCTCCTTCTCCAAAACTGCGGCTCTTTGTCCTTCTGTCATGGTTCTCCTTTTGTTTGATTTGTTGGTTTACACCTTCATTTTTAGGTCTGGGTGAACCAGGTCAAGAGTGGAGCGTAGTCGACGTCCTAACAACAGCTCAGCAGGAGAGAGTCCTGTGGTAGATTGAGGTGTTATTCTGTAGCTGAACAGAATTCGTGACACCTTGGTTGCCAAACTCCCTTCCGCACTTTTTTTCATCATCTCCTTAAATGTTTGTACAGCTCTCTCCGTAAGTGCATTTGAAGACGAATGATATGGAGCTGAGGTCACGTGCACTATGCCATTGTTTCTCATGAACTCTTTTGTTTCTGTACTCACAAAACACATGGCATTGTCACTTACTACGATCTCCGGTAGCCCTTGATTACTAAAACTCCTACGCAGGCAGTCTATAGTAACAGTAGATGAAGCAGAATTTACAGGATACACATCCATCCATTTGGAATGTGCATCAATGATTATGAGGAACATCTTTCCCATGAATGGACCCGCATAATCTACATGTAATCTTCTCCATGGTTTATCCGGCCACTCCCAGGGGTGGAGAGGAGCCGCTGCTGGTGCCTTCCTGTGTACTTGACAAGTGCTGCATGTCTTGACTAGATTTTCTATCTCCTCATCTAGCTTTGGCCACCACAAGTAACTCCTTGCCAAGGCTTTCATACACAAAACTCCAGGATGACACTGATGTAGTTGCCCTAGGATAGACTGTCGTGCTGGCTGTGGAATAATCACTCGTGCTCCCCACAACACGCAACCATCCTGCACACTCAGCTCTGTCTTCCTGACACTGTAAGGTGTGAAATCAGTCCCTTCCGGATGCTGTGGCCAACCCCTCATCACATATTCTCGGGCTCTAGACAGTACTGGATCTTTACTGGTCCATGTCGTTACTTGTTCTGCGGTCACAATTGCCGTGTCCGTGTCCTCCAACATCAAAACTCTGTCCTCTGGAGCTGCACGGATAGGTGTACCTGGCAGTGGAAGACGGCTCAAGGCATCTGCGTTCCCATGGTACTTGCCCGCCTTTTAAACGATGACATACTCATACGCCCTCAACATCACTGCCCACCTCTGGATCCGGGGTGACACCATCTGTGGTACTGCTTTCATTTCATTAAAAAGAGATAGAAGAGGTTTAGATCGGTGCATATGGTGAACTTCCTGCCATATATGTACTTGTGAAACCTCTGTAACCCAAGCATTACTGCTAACCCCTCTTTATTTAACTGGGAATAGTTTTTTTCCGCTGGTGTCAGAGTTCGAGACATAAACCCTATTGGTCTTTCTGTGCCATCTTCCATGCGGTGTGAAAGAACTGCCCCCACCCCGTAAGGTGAAGCATCACAAGAGAGAATGATGACTTTCTCTGCATTGTAGTGAACCAGCACATCCGAGGACAGCATCAGTTTCTTGGACTGTTCAAATTAAACCCCCTGCTCCTCTCCCCACTGCCACTGCGTCTTCTTGCGCAGAAGTTTGTGAAGAGGTGCTAACACTGTTGCCAAGTTTGGTAAAAATCTGTTATAATAGTTTAGCAGTCCCAGGTAAGCTTTTAACTCAGTCACATTTGTAGGAGCAGGGGCCTCCTGCAGTGCTTGTACCTTCTCCTTGATTGGATGGAGCCCGGTGGCGTCCACTCTGTGTCCCAGGAACACGGCCTCATTCCCCAGGAAAGTGCACTTACTCCTCTTGAGCCGTAACCCAGCCTTATCCAATCTTTGTAGTACCTCTCTCAGAGTGCTCAGATGCTCCTGGTCGGCTCTTCCCGTCACCAGAATGTCATCCAGATAGATTGAAACATGTGGGATCCCTTGCAGTACACCCTCGATAGTCCTCTGGAAAATAGCTGGACTAGATGAGACACCGAATGGTAAGCGGTTATAGGTAAACAAACCCTTGTGTGTATTTATGGTTACATACTTCTTGGATTCCTCATCTAGCGTAATCTGCAAGTATGCATGACTCATATCCAGCTTCGTGAATTTCTTCCCTCCAGCCAGGTTTGCAAAGAGATCCTCTGTTTTGGGAATAGGATACTGTTCTAGTTTGGACACCCTATTTACTGTCAATTTATAAGCTCCACAGAGTCTTACTGAATTGTCCGGTTTTAAAACAGGTACAATGGGAGCTGCCCATTCTGAACATTTCACGGGTTCCAGAATGTTCTCTCTCAAAAGACAGTCAAGCTCAGCCTCTACCTTCGGTTTCATGGCATACGGCACAGGTCGTTCTTTAAAAAACCTTGGCAGTGCCTCCTTGTCTACATAAATCTTAGCTGAGGGGCCATTAAATGTGCCAAGTTCTTCCTTGAACACGTTCTCATGTTCAATCAACACTTCTTGCAAAGACAACTGTTTGCCTCCCTCTAGTTGATTTATTGCTCCCCAATCTAATTTAAGTTCTTGTATCCAGCCCCGACCTAACAAGTTTGGTCCAGAACCCGATACTACAACTACAGGTAGCTGTTCCACGGTGTCCCTGTGTTGCACAGTTACAGTAGCTGTACCCAATGTCGCCACTCGTTCACCGGTATATGTTTTAAGCTGCATAGAGCAAGACTTTAACTCTGGAACTTTTGCACGGTTCCACAATTTTGAGTACTCCTCCCTGTTCATTATGGTTACGCCACATCCTGTATCCACTTCAAAGTTGACCTTAGAATCATTTACTGTCAGTTGCAAAGTGATAGGATCCACTTTTGGAATGTTCTCTACCATACTATGCATTATGAACATGTCGTCTTCTTTCTCAGCTTCTCCGCTGATGTGATGTGCTCCCTGTTTTTTCACTTCTCTTCCTAGGTTTTGCTTTCCTCCCCCTTTAGGTTTGTATTCCTCCACAGTTGCTTTTGCCCTGCATGCACGTTTTATATGTCCTTTTTTCCCACACTTGTGGCACGTTTCCTCCAGGAACCTGCATTCCATCGCCAGGTGATCACCATTGCATCTATAACATGCCTTTACATGATCACGTTGTGGTTTCTGACGCAACTTTAACTTATGCACAACAACCTGACTTGCAACTTGCTTCGTAGTAGCCCAGTCGGAACCTTGTATTTCTTTTACATCTCGGTTCGCTGTCTCTATGGCTTGAGCAAGTTCCAACGCTTTTTCATACGTAAGCCCAGTCTTGGACAATAATCTCCGCTACATTCGATCATCCATTATCTCACAAACGAGCCTATCTCTCAGCATGTCTTTCAGGTTGTTCCCGTAATGGCAATCGTGTGCCTATTTTCTCAACACCGCTACATAGTCCAAGACAGTCTCTCCCGGTTTTCTGTTCCGTGAATTAAATTTGAAATGCTGTACAATCTCACTCCGTTTGGGATTGAAATGTTCCTTCAGCAAGGCCACTAATTCAGCAAATGTACTGTCTCCCGGCTTTGCAGGACTGCATAAGTTTCTCATTAAACTATACGTCTGACTTCCCACGGAAGTGAGCAAAATAGCTCTCCCTTTTCCGACATCATCTATATCATTTGCTTCAAAGAAATGCATCAGCACCTCGCAGCACTCATCCCAGGTCTGAGTCTGAACATCAAAAGCAGAGATCTTTCCTACCATAGCAGCCATGATCTGTTACTCAGTGCTCTTTTATCTTTCTTCTTCAAGATGTGATCTGTAGATCCTCGTCGCCAATATGTGATATCCGAGTGGTAAGGTCCGAAACTGAGATAAGCGAGATCTTAAGGAACAAAACCCAACTGTTTATTACACGGTGTAGCAGAGAAACATCTCTTACAGGCTGCAAGCAAAACGCACAGTATTTCTGACTGCACGAGCCAAGATGGAGGATTCACCTCTGAGTCATACCCATAATGCAATGCCACATTACCAGACTAACTGGTGTACCAGGAAATTACCTTAAACACTGGTGAATATGATCCCTTAATCTTTGGCTCCATTTGGTGGATAACTTAAACATTACATCCCAGATTACAATAGTCCCCCCAGAGCCCGCTCTATCTCTGGCATTTCCCCAGAGCCCGCTCTCTCCCTGGCATTGTTCCCCAGAGCCCGCTCTCTCCCTGGCATTGTTCCGTCGGAGCCCGCTCTCTCCCTGGCATTCCCCCAGAGCCCGCTCTCTACCTGACATTGTTCCCCAGTGCCCGCTCTCTCCCCGGCATTGTCCCCCAGAGCCTGCTCTCTACCTGGCATTCCCCCAGACCCCGCTCTCTCCCTGGCATTGCTCCCCAGAGCCCACTCTCTCCAGCATTGTCCCCCAGAGCCCGCTCTCTCCCTGGCATTCCCCCAGAGCCGGCTCTCTCCCTGGCATTGTTCCCCAGAGCCCGCTCTCTCCCTGGCATTGTTCCCCAGAGCCCGCTCTCTCCCTGGCATTGTTCCCCAGATCCTGCTCCCTCCCTGGCATTGTCCCCAGAGCCCGCTCTCTCCCTGGCATTGTCCCCAGAGCCCGCTCTCTCCCTGGCATTGTTCCCCAGAGCCCGCTCTCTCCCTGGCATTGTTCCCCAGAGCCTGCTCTCTCCCTGGCATTGTTCCCCAGAGCCCGCTCTCTCCCTAGCATTGTTCCCCAGAGCCCGCTCTCTCCCTGGCATTGTTCCCCAGATCCTGCTCCCTCCCTGGCATTGTCCCCAGAGCCCGCTCTCTCCCAGGCATTGTCCCCAGAGCCCGCTCTCTCCCTGGCATTGTTCCCCAGAGCCCGCTCTCTCCCTGGCATTGTTCCCCAGAGCCTGCTCCCTCCCTGGCATTGTCCCCCAGAGCCCGCTCTCTCCTTGGCATTGTTCCCCAGAGCCCGCTCCCCCCCTGGCACTTTTCCCATAGCCCGCTCTCACCCTGACATTGTTCCCCAGAGCCCGCTCTCTCCCTGGCATTGTCCCCCAAAGCCTGCTCTCTCCCTGGCATTGTTCGCCAGAGCCCACTTTCTCCAGCATTGTTCCCCAGAGCCTGCTCTCTCCCTGGCATTGTTCCCCAGAGCACGCTCTCTCCCTGGCATTGTCCCCCAGAGCCCGCTCTCTCCGTGGCAATGTTCCCCAGAGCCCGCTCCCTCTTGGCATTGTTCCCCAGAGCCCACTCTCTCTCCCTGGCATTGTCCCTGTGATATCCGAGTGGTATGGTCCGAAACTGAGATAAGCGAGATCTTAAGGAACAAAACCCAACTGTTTATTACACGGTGTAGCAGAGAAACATCTCTTACAGGCTGCAAGCAAAGCACAGAATTTCTAACTGCACGAGCCAAGATGGAGGATTCACCTCTGAGTCATACCCATAATGCAATGCCACATTACCATACTAACTGATGTACCAGGACATTACCTTAAACACTGGTGAATATGATCCCTTAATCTTTGGCTCCTTCTGGTGGATAACTTAAACATTACATCCCAGATTACTATAGTTCCCCAGAGCCCGCTCTCTCTCTGGCATTTCCCCAGAGTCCGCTCTCTCCCTGGCATTGTTCCCCAGAGCCCAGTCTCTCCAGCATTGTCCCCCAGTGCCCACTTTCTCCCTGGCATTCCCCTAGAGCCCCCTCTCTCCCTGTAATTGTTCACCAGAGCCCGCTCTCTCCCTGGCATTGATCCCCAGAGCCCGCTCTCTCCCTGGCATTGTCCCAGAGCCCGCTCTCTCCATGGTATTGTTCCCCAGAGCCCGCTGTCTCCCTGGCACTTTCCCCAGAGCCCACTCTCTCCCTGGCATTGTTTCTCAGAGCCCGCTCTCTCCCTGGCATTGTTCCCCAGAGCCCGCTCTCTCCCTGGCATTGTTCCCCAGAGTCCGCTCTCTCCCTGGCATTGTTCCCCAGAGCCTGCTCTCTCCAGCATTGTTCCCCAGAGTCTGCTCTCTCCAGCATTGTTGCCCAGATCCCGCTCTCTCCCTGGCATTGTTCCCCAGAGTCCGCTCTCTCCCCAGCATTTAAAATGTTTTTTTAACCAGCCTGCTTCTACGCAGCTTCCGGTTCAGCAGTTGCATCTCTCAGGAAATCGGGCAGTGTTCTGAGGGTTATGGATCTCTGCACCATTTTATCCACCCCGCCCCTACCACTCGCCTCTGTACCACTCAAAAACAGGTGAAGAAATAGAGGAAGGTCCCACCTAGTGGCTCAGTGCCAGGACCAACCCAGACTGATGGGATTAAAGCTCCAAGGCTGCCAACTGCAAGACTCTCACATGAATTGAATTCTGGGCAGCTCCAATGGGCGTGAGCCAGTGGCACAAAACTGCTCCCAGACTGTGGATGCTGGGGGTCAGTTGAAATTCTCAAGCCTGAGATCGAGGGACTTGTTGGATAAAGGTATCAATGGAGGTGGAGCAAAGGCGGGTAAATGGAGTAGAGGTGCAGATGGGCCATGATCTGATTGACTGGCAGAACAGGCTCGAGGGGCTGAATGGGCTCCTCCTCTTCCTAATTTGGCACTAGTTTGCACCGAACCAGCAATCTCGCTCGGAGAGAGGTGTCGGGGCTGGAGCAGGTGACTGGCCTAGGAGCGAGGGAGCCTCACTCTGCAACCAGCCGACCTGGAGTGTGCGAGGCTGGCACTGAGAGGGGGAAAACCAGTCAATTCCCCTCACCGCTGACATCCCTCACTTAAGCTGAAGACTTCACTGGACGTAATCGGCAGCCAGGGAGACAGTGCTTGCGTTTAAACTGGCACAGATTCTTGGCAGCATTATTAATATCAAAGCTGATCAGCACTCCTTAAAATGATGGCACAGGAGTGATTATATTGCAGCTGCAGACGAGTGTCGGGCATGCAATGCAATCCCGGCAGGTTCAGACATTCACTGCTTGCTGCACACATTCAGCACAGGGAATACCTCTGGCAGACACAATCGCATCTGCTTAGACCCTTAAGAGCTGAGGCTTCACAGCAATGAAAACAGACTGAGCTGTGATGATTCCTTGGAGCAGGTCGGAGGAGGGGGTCGGAATCCCACAAGCCAAGGCTCGCTCATGTCCTGCATTGTGTTAAACCAGCGTGATGTCATGGGTTACTGCAAGAATGGGAAAGAGGGGTGAAATATAGAGCGAAAAATATGGCCAAGCGCGCCCCCGGCCGACCACCCCCCCCCCGGATCGATGGGGAACTGCAGTGTGGTACTGAGCACCATGTACACCAGGAAGACCCCAGCTTCAGTCACTGCTCTAGGCCGAGATGCTATGGCAGCGGTTAGGTTGCTACGATTGTCCTCGGCATCCAGAGGTAGGGAGTGTCAGACTGGGTCGTTGCTCCTGATCGCTGTCCTGTGACATTTACTGGAAAGCATATAAGAACATAGGAACATAAGAAATAGGAGCAGGAGTCGGCCATTCGGCCCTTCGAGCCTGCTCCGCCATTCAATGAGATCATGGCTGATCTTCTGCCTCAACTCCATTCACCGGCCCTATCGCCATATCCCTTGATGCCCTTACTAGTCAGAAATCTATCGCTCTCTGTCTTGAATATACCCAATGACTGAGCCTCCACAGCCCTCTGGGGTAGAGAATTCCAAAGATTCACCACCCTCTGAGTGAGGGGTGCAGAGAGCAGGGGCGGGCATTGGTGGGGCGGGGCGTGGGGTGCAGGGGGTGGAGGGAAAGGCACAGGGGGCGCAGGGGTGGGCATTGGTGGGGCGGGGCGTGGGGTGCAGGGGGTGGAGGGAAAGGCACAGGGGGCGCAGGGGTGGGCATTGGTGGGGTGGTGTAGCAGTCGGCTCAGACCCCATGGATTTTTAACCCCTATTAAAAACTGGACAGGCTGCTTGGAGAGGGGAAGCAGTGAAAACCCACTCAAGCTGGAGATGACTCATTCGTATGCAAACGAACTGTCCTTGGGAACAGAAAATGCTGGAAAAACTCAAAATGTAATAGGGGCCGAGGTTATGATCTGAAATTGTTGAACTCGAAAGCTCAACGTAAACTCGAGGAACAGCACCTCATCTTCCGATTAGGCACTTAGCAGCCTTCCGGACTCAATATCGAGTTCAACAATTTCAACCTCTTAATGTCTCTTTTACTTCTTTTGTTCTATCGCAGCCCTGCCTTCGATCTATTTTATTTCCTGTCCAGTTTTGAAAAAGGGTTTCAACCCGAAATGTCGACTTTTAATTTCTCTCCACGGATGTTGCCGGGCCTGCTGAGTTTTTCCAGCATTTTCTGTTGTTATTTCGGATTTCCAGCATCTGCAGTATTTTGCTATTGTCCTTGGGAACAATGGCCCGGGAGGCCCACTCCCAAGTCTTGATTAACAAGGCTGATGACTCATTGTTCTGGTCAAGATGAACTCGTTATGTTAATCGGCTGCAAGATCGAAATGAGATCAAAAACCATTCAAACCTGGAAGGAAGCTTGAAAACCATCCCCTGAGGCCATGTGTCCATTAAAACCACAGTGTATTGGAGGGGAATATCAGAGAGCAGTTTGGATAGCTCTCTCTCTCTCTCTCTCCTGCCCCCCACACAACAGAACGTCAAGAGGAGCAGAGCCTTGCTCTTCCAACCGAGACGGACTTCGACTAAGGCTGGGACTCGCATGCCACAAGGCCGGTACAGAACCAGGTAGCCGAGATGTACGGGAGGAAGCTGCAAGCAAGATCAAAGGGCAATCTAGGTGAGCATTGCCAAGCCTACACACCCACAAGATCACTTAGCTGTGTGAGGGGGTGCCTACCAAACCAGAGGGGGTTTAGCGTTGGAAGGGTCCTGTGATAGTTTAGTTCACGGGAGGGTGTTTTTAGGCCATGGTAAGTCGGCATGGCAGGGGCTTGTTGGACAAGTAAGGGTTGTACTGTTTTAAACTGTACTGTATGCGAGTGGAGTGGTTTTTGTCAACATTAATAAACACTGTACGGGTGAGCCCGAAAACGCTGTCCGTGTTCAAGTCTGTCCTCAGTAATCCCTATTGTCCAGAACTTGTAGCTACGGGCGGGGCGAAACCACTTACAATAATTGGCGATTGCGGCAGGGGCCATAGGAAATTGGGCAAAGCCACTAAGAGACTCTCACAGTGACTTGTATAATTGCCTTTAATCATGTTTATTACCTTTCAATGTTGGCTCTGGTTAAACAGAGCTAGATCGACAAAATCGCGATCTGACGCGATGACGTCATCACGTGGGTCATGTGACGTCCCCAACGGCGGAAAACGTGATGATGTCATGACGTCAGAGGTAGAGGGCGGGGCCAGCCAGTCCTCATGTGGAGTGATAGTGAATAAACCTGTTTAGAGCTTCTCCTGCATTTTCTTGTTTTGTAAAGTTTTAATACATTAAACTCAGTTTGTTAACTTCCAGTAAGTTATAGATTCTTTGTTAGGAGTGCAGAGACTCCTACATTGGTGACCCCGATTCCACGCGATCGTTTTTCGTGGGGAACGCCGAACACAGGCCAGTGATGCAGGCCAACGCAGTGGCCTTGAAGCTCCCCCAATTCTGGGAACAACAGGCAGCCTCTTGGTTTGTGCAAGCCGAGGCGCAATTTGAGCTCCGCAACATCGTTCAGGACCAGACCAGATATCTCCACGTGGTCTCCGCCCTCGAGAGCTCGACGGCATCGAGAATCATCGTCCTTCTGGAGAGTCCTCCGAATGCTGACAAGTATGTAGCCGTCAAGACACGATTGCTGCAGGTATTTGGTCTTACCAAAGCGGAGCGCGCTCGCCGTTTGCTGACGCTACCAGGGTTAGGTGACTCCAAACCCTCGGAGCTTATGAGCCATATGCTGACTCTCCTGGGGTCCGAGCCCCAGTGCTTTCTGTTTCGCGAGCTGTTCCTTACTCAACTCCCCGAGCAAGTCCAGGCGGCCCTTGCCCGAGCAGAAACCGCAGACTGCGTCGCGGTCGCCGAAGAGGCGGATAAGATTTACGCGGTCCGGCAACAGTACTGCGCACTCGCGCAATGCCCCGCCACGAGGAGCCCGGCCCCAGCTCCGACCACGCCACCTCCGATGACCGGTTACTGCTACTACCATGCTCGTTTCGGCCCGAAGGCCCGCTGCTGCTGCCCACCGTGCAGTTTCATTACCAGACCATTGAATAGACCGCCACGAGTCAAGCATGCCGGTCCCGGTACTTCCCCCGCGGCCATGATGGCGATCGGCGCTTCCGGGAATCTCACCTACTTAACCGACTCCATCTCGGGCCGTCGTTTTCTATGCGATACAGGGGCGCAGTGCAGCATACTTCCCGCCTCGGTCATCGACCTTCGCTCCGGCGGACGGGGTCCCCCTCTGCAAGCGGCCAACGGGGGTTCGATCCGCACTTGCGGAAAGCGGCTCGTCCAAGTATGTTTCGGTGGACAGTTTTTCACCTGGAATTTCGTCACCGCTCAAATCTCGCAGGCCCTGTTGGGTGCTGACTTTTTGGGCGCCAACGGCCTGTTGGTGGACGTGAAAAATCGACGCCTCGTTCGCGCCACCACACTCGACGATATTTCAGGGGTGCGCAGCACGTCTGCGTCAAACACAATTTCATGTGCGCAGCCACAGCCCGACAATTTCGCCCGTCTCCTCGAGGAGTTCCCCGAGCTGACGAAGCCCACCTTTTCGGCTCCGACCGTCAAGCATAGGGTGGAGCATCATATTTCGACTACCAGCTCTCCCGTTTACGCCAGGGCACGACGTATAGAGCCCAGCAAGCTAGCAGCGGCGAAGGCGGAGTTCGCCGTGATGGAGACAATGGGGATCATCCGTTGGTCCAGTAGCCCCTGGTCCTCCCCGCTCCACATCGTCCCCAAGCCCGGCGGGGGATGGCGGCCCTGTGGTGGTTATCGCCGCCTCAATGAGATAACGACGCCCGACCGCTACCCCATTCCCCATATACAGGACTTCTCAGCCCATTTGGCAGGGACGTCCATCTTCTCGAAAGTTGACCTCGTCCGTGGTTACCACCAGGTGCCAGTGCACCCTCAAGATGTCAAAAAGACAGCGGTCATTACCCCCTTTGGACTTTTTGAATTCCTACGAATGCCCTTTGGGCTTAAAAACACGGCGCAGGCGTTTCGGCGCCTCATGGATTCAGTCCTGCGGGACCTTGATTTTTTATTTGTTTATTTGGATGATATTCTGGTTGCCAGCACCTCCAAGGAGGAACACCTCGAGCACCTTCGAGTCCTTTTCCGCCGGCTTCAGCAGCATGGCCTCATCGTTAACCCGGACAAATGCCGTTTCGGCCTAGCGCAACTCGATTTCCTGGGCCACCGCATAACCCCCGCTGGGGCAATGCCACTTCGAGTCAAGGTGGAGGCGATCGCGGAGTTCCCGAAACCGGAATCCGTGAAAGCTTTACAGGAGTTCCTGGGGATGGTGAACTTCTATCATCGTTTCATCCCCAGGGCAGCACAGCTCATGTGTCCGCTCTACGAGGCCCTCAGAGGCACGACGGGAAAGGAGCCCGTGGTATGGTCGCAAGACATGGATCACGCCTTCGAGGAGACGAAAGCTGCGCTCGCCAATGTGACCATGTTAGCACACCCCCTGCCGGGAGCCACCATCGCCCTCACGACGGACGCATCAGACTACGCGGTGGGGGCCGTCCAGGAGCAGTGGGTCGATGGCGCGTGGCAGCCTCTGGCCTTTTTTAGCCACCAGCTACAACAGCATGAGCGCCGGTACAGTACTTTCGATCGAGAGCTGTTGGCTTTGTTTTTGGCCATCCGCCATTTTCGTTTCCTCCTCGAAGGACGCTGCTTCATCGCATTTGTTGACCACAAGCCATTGACGTTCGCAATGGCCAAGCCTGCGGAACCATGGTCGGCTCGGCAGCAACGGCAGGTGACGTACATATCGGAGTTCACCACCGACATCCGGCATGTGGCCGGTAAGGACAACGTCGTCGCCGATTGCCTATCCCGCGCCGCCGTCCAGGCCGTCCAATTGGGCATTGACTACACACAGATGGCGGCTGACCAAGTGGCTGACCCGGAGACCCAGGGTTTTCGTTCGGTTCCAGCCAGCCTCCAGCCGAGGGATGTGCCGTTCCATTCCACAGGTACTACTCTGCTCTGCGATGTCTCATTGGGTGCACCCCGTCCGATTGTCCCGTCTAAATGGCGCCGGGCTGTTTTCGACGCCATACACGGCCTATCGCATCCTGGAGTGCGGGCATCGCAAAAGCTGCTGGTCTCCAAATTCGTATGGAGGGGAATACGCAAAGACATCAGAGACTGGGCGAACACTTGTGTTGTTTGCCAACGGGCCAAGGTGCAGCGGCATGTCAGGGCCCCGCTCACCATCTTCGAGGTCCCGGAGCGGCGATTTGATCACATTCACATTGACTTAGTGGGCCCGCTTCCACCGTCTCGGGGCTTTATGTACCTTTTGACAATGGTGGATCGCACCACGAGGTGGCCGGAGGCAGTCCCCATGACGTCCACCGCCTCTGCGGATGTTGCTCGAGCTTTCGTGTCATCATGGGTAGCCCGGTTTGGTGTCCCTGCGGATATCTCGTCGGATCGGGGGGCGCAATTTTCGTCCGAACTGTGGAATGAGGTGGTTTCCGTGTTGGGCGTTAAACTCCACCGCACTACAGCCTATCACCCGCAAGCGAACGGCTTATGCGAGCGGTTCCACCGTTCCTTGAAGGCGTCGCTCAGGGCCAGCCTGCTGGATGCATCCTGGGTCGACAAACTGCCGTGGGTGATGTTAGGACTCCGCACGGCGCCGAAGGAAGATCTCCAGATGTCGGCGGCGGAGATGGTTTACGGGCAACCGCTTCGAGTTCCGGGTGAATTCCTGCCGTCCCCTACGCGGCCATGGTCCGCGGCCAGGCAAAGAGAGACCCACCGGGATGCGGCCCGCTGTTTCCGCCCAGTTCCGACCTCACAGCACGGTTTGCCTTCGTCCAACGTCCCGGGGGAGTTGTCGAAAGCCAAGTTCGTTTTTGTGCGCCAAGACGGCCATCGTACCCCGCTCGCACCTCCTTATGCAGGACCCTTCAAGGTTTTGCAGGCAGGGGACAAGGGTTTCGTGATCGACGTTGGGGGCAAGCCAGATCACATCTCTGTCGATCGCTTTAAGCCTCCGCACCTGGACCTCGAACGACTGATCGAGCTGGCGCAGCCTCCGCGCCGCGGCCGGCCGCCGGCCGCCGCCACACCTGACAGCGCCGTGTTACCTGCCAGCTCGCCGCCTGCTCAGCGTTTTCCCCTCCGGGAATTTAGGAGTCGGTCCAACAGACTTGTCCGACCTCCTCAGCGATTGACTCTTCTCGTTAAAGACAATTCTGGGGGGGCGTATGTGGCAAAACCACTAAGAGACTCTCACAGTGACTTGTATAATTGCCTTTAATCATGTTTATTACCTTTCAATGTTGGCTCTGGTTAAACAGAGCTAGATCGACAAAATCGCGATCTGACGCGATGACGTCATCACGTGGGTCATGTGACATCCTCAACGGCGGGAAACGTGATGATGTCATGGCGTCAGAGGTAGAGGGTGTGGCCAGCCAGTCCTCGTGTGGAGTGATAGTGAATAGACCTGTTTAGAGCTTCTCCTGCATTTTCTTATTTTGTAAAGTTTTAATACATTAAACTCAGTTTGTTAACTTCCAGTGAGTTTATAGATTCTTTGCTAGGAGTGCAGCGACTCCTACACCACCGTATAAACCGGTTACAGCGGGGCATGGGGCGTAGAGGGTGGGGGGCAAGGCGCGGGGACGGGCAGGGGCAGGCATTGACGGGGCGGGGCATGGGGCATTGTGGGTGGGGCAAGTTCGGCATCTGTCTTCATTTGTGACCAGAGTACTAAATGAGTACGTTGCATCTGTCTTCACTGGAGAAGAGGATGCTGCCAATGTAGCAGTAAAGGAGGAGGCAGGAGCGATATTGGATCGGACAAAAATAGATAAAGAGGAGGTTGTAGGAATGTCTAGTTCCTATCCAAAAGACTGAGGTCCACGCAGGCGATCAAATAAACGAGGTTTAATGAAAACTAACAGGGTTTAATGGATAATTACAGGAGAACATCGAATATAGGTCTAGTCAGTTCGGAGGCTCCACGAGGACTGCTTGGGCGGTCCCGTGGCTGACGTCATGATGTCATCACGTTTATCCCGCCGGTGGGGGATCACGTGATGAACGGCGTGACGTCATCACGTTTACCCGCGCTATTAAAGTGATCGCGCTCTGTACATGTAAACAGTGAAAACAAAGATACAGACTCAGGCTGCAGCCAACATATTATTAAAGGGAATTATATACAATTGATTGGAGTGCCTTGGTGGCTCCGCCACAAGGTACTTAATAGATTGGCAGTCCTCAAAGTAGGAAAGTTACCCGGTCCGAATAGGATGCATCCTCGGTTACTGAGGGAAGTAAGGGTGGAAATTGCGGAGGCTCTGGCCACAATCTTCAAATCCTCCTTGGATATGGGGGTGGTGCCAGAGGACTGGAGGACTGCAAATGAGGAGGACAGTAACAGACTTCAGGAGGACACAGACAGACTGGTGAAATGGACAGACTCATGGCAGATGAAATTTAACGCAGAGAAGTGTGAAGTGATTCATTTTGGTCGGAAGAATGAGGAGAGGCAATATAAACTAAATGGTATAATTTTAAAGTGGGTGCAGGAACAGAGAGAGCTGGGGGTGTATGTACACAAATCTTTGATGGTGGCAGGACAAGTTGAGAAAGCTGTTAAAACAGCATATGGGATCCTTGCCTTTATTAATAGAGGCAGAGAGTACAAAAGCAAAGAGATCATGCTAGAACTTTATAAATCACTGGTTAGGCCTCAGCTGGAGTATTGTGTCCAATTCTGGGCACCGCACTTCAGGAAGGATGAGGGTGCAGAAGAGATTGACCAGAATGGTACCAGGGGATGAGGGAATTCAGTGATGTGGAGAGACTGGAGAAGCTGGGAATGTTCTCCTTAGAGCAGGGAAGGTTAAGGGGGAGATTTACTAGAATGGTACCAGCGATGAGGGACTTCAGTGACGTGGAGAAGCTGGGGTTGTTCTCCTTAGAGCAGGGAAGGTTAAGGGGAGATTGACCAGAATGGTACCAGGGATGAGGGACTTCAGTGATGTGGAGAGACTGGAGAAGGTTAAGGGGAGATTTAATAGAGGTGTTCAAGATCATGAAGGGTTTTGATGGAGTAAATAAGGAGAAACTGTTTCCAGTGGCAGGAGGGTCGGTAACCAGAGATTTAAGAAAGAACCAGAGCGGCGAAGAACAGAATTTTTTTTGTTGCACTGAGTTGTTGTGATCTGGAATGCGCTGCCTGAAAGGGCGGTGGGAGCAGATTCAATAATAACACTCAAAAGGGAATTGGATTAATAGTTCAAACATATAAATTTACAGGGCTATGGGGAAAGAGCAGAAGAGAGTGGGATTAATTGAATAGCTCTAACAAAGAGCCAGCACAGGCACGATGGGCTGAATGGCAAGTGTCTCACCTCCTGACTCCCCAAAGCCTTTCCACCATCTACAAGGCACAAGTCAGAAGTGTGATGGAATACTCTCCACTTGCCTGGATGAGTGCAGCTCCAACAACACTCAAGAAGCTCGACACCATCCAGGACAAAGCAGCCCATCCACCACCTTAAACATTCACTCCCTCCACCACCGGCGTACCGTGTCTGCAGTGTGTACCATCTACAAGATGCACTGCAGCAACTCGCCAAGGCTTCTTCGGCAGCACCTCCCAAACCCGAGACCTCTTCCGCCTAGAAGGACAAGGGCAGCAGGCACATGGGAACACCACCACCTCCAAGTTCCCCTCCAAGTCACACACCATCCTGACTTGGAAGTATATCAGCCTTCATCCTTCATCAGCCTATATCCTTCATCGTCGCTGGGTCAAAATCCTGGAACTCCCTCCCTAACCACACTGTGGGAGCACCTTCACCACACGGACTGCAGCGGTTCAAGGCGGCGGCTCACCGCCACTTTCTCAAGGGCAATTAGGGATGGGCAATAAATGCTGGCCTTGCCAGCGACGCCCACATTCCAAGAATGGAAAAAAACATTCTACGATTCTCTGCTTTGTGAAGTGGGTGTGAATCAGAACATTGATATAGACAGAGGGGGTGAATTTCCGCAGGATTTCTCCTGCTCCTGCGCTGGAACTTCAGCATTTTCCTGGGGTTTCCGCAGCTCTTCCGCCGAAGCTACGGAGAACGAGCGGGAGAAATACCGTGAGATTTCACCCCCTAGAGATTGACTAAAAGTGGGTTGGCGCTGACTTGCAATGGCTCAGTTCTGCCACATGGTGGCGGTGATGGCCTTTCAATCAGCTCACAGGGCGAGGCCAATCGGTTTAGAGCTTTACTGCCCATCAGCTGAAGCTGGGAACCCGAGCGAGGACCACTTTTCACGAGATTATTTATGGCTTTTGACGGGCAACTCCTTTTTCCAAACAGCTTGAAATGTTCCTCCTTTTTTTGACGTTCAGCATTGGTCCATTTACCCAGCATCAACAGTTTTAAGATGAGTGCTTCCACTTACTGAGAGCAGCCAGATAGTACCTTGGAGAGATTGCTCACCAGCATCTGTTGACGGTGTCACCCTGCTTGGCTACTGCAGGCCTCGGAGAAAGAAAGTCCATGAGGAGTACAGCACCTTGTCACATCCTCGGGATGTCCCACATTAAACCGAGGTTCCATCTGCTCTCTCGGGTGGATGGAAAAGATCCCACGGCACTATATGTAAGAAGAGCAGGGGGTATTCTCCCAATATCCTGGCCAATATTTACCCTTCAACCAACATCGCCTGAAACAGATTATCTGGTCATTTATCACATTGCTGTTTGTGGGAGCTTGCTGTGCCCAAATTGGCTGCCGCGTTTCCTACATTACAACAGTGACTACACTTCAAAAGTACTTCATTGGCTGTGAAGCACTTTGGGACGTCCTGCGGTTGTGAAAGGAGCTATAAAAATGCAGGTACGATAGCAAAATACTGCAGATGCTGGAAATCCAAAATAACAACAGAAAATGCTGGAAAAACTCAGCAGGTCAGGCAACATCCGTGGAGAGAAAATAGAGTCAACGTTTCGGGTCAAACCCTTTGTCAGGGTTTTGACCTGAAACGTTGACTCTATTTTCTCTCCACGGATGTTGCCTGGCCTGCTGAGTTTTTCCAGCATTTTCTGTTGTTACTTTTTATAAAAATGCAAGTCTGTCTTTCTTTTAAAGCGCTTCACAGCTACTGATGTACTTTTGAGCTGCAGTTACAGTTGTAATGTAGGAAACTCGGCAGCCAATTTGCGCACAGCAAGCTCCCACAAACAGCAAATAAGATGAATGACCAGTGGTACTGCAGCTAATTGCAGTGTCCCTGCTACCACCCCAGTTGAGACCGGATATCTCAGCGCAGACCCGGGGAAATCGCCCTGCCCTGTCTCTGTGATTCAGCAGATCACTGCACCAACTCAGCGAGCCACCAGGGGGAGCCATGAGCTCCTGATCAGAGGTCGGGCCGATTGTGCCTGATACAGTGGCTGCTGAGTCCCAAAACAATGCTTAACCGCTTAACCTTCTGTGCTGTAAAATTCTATCAATCCATCAGTTTATGAAGTGTCCTCCAGTCCCTAACCCAATCCCGATTGTACGTTTGTAAAGATGTGGTCCCGTTCCCATCCACACTTTTCCACAGGAGTCACTGGACAGTGATCAGGAACAGGATCTCTGCTTTACGTTCCCCATCCTAGCGCCGAGGCCCTGCACCCAATATAGGAACGTCACCAATCCCACAACTGAAGCCCGCTAACTCGGTACAGCCCCAGGTTTAAGCCCCAGGCCCACCTGGACTGTGTGGCTTCGTACCACACCAGGTGGGGAATTTTACACACTGAACCAGCACAAGACAGAATTGTAGTTCTTTGAACACATCAACTTAAAGCATAGCTGAGTGACAAGTCTGCTTTCAGCTCCAAAACATCCGTCATAATCATTGGTCAGATCTTTTATTGAGTGCCAATACCATCTGGGTACAATCAAAAGAACCAGTGCCTCTCATTCAGTCCAGGGAGGGTGATGATGGATAAGAAACTAAAATGGGAAGGGCATGATCAGAGGGCACGGTTGTAGTGTATGTACCTTTAAGAGAGAACTACTTTTACAGCTCCTGTATACTGTAGTACCGGCAGTGACCACCCCTGTATATAAGCCTTGAGCATGCCTCTGTACCCCCAGTCTTGAGACTACCCTACTCCAGTAAACACCTGTTGATTGTTAAGTTACAGCCTCCGTGTAGTTATTGAAAAACATCATACTCTCAATCACAGATCTAACAGTGGTGACGAGTGTCGATTCGAATCTACCTGCAACTCTGCATTTCCCTTCAAGGATTCGCTCCTGTAAGAAAGTCGAGGCCAGGAACACGGGCGTCGACCACGAGCAACCGCCCAGTCGTCAGGCAGAGAGTGAACATCGCAGGGGAGGCTGTGGAGAGCCGGGCTTGGTTCCCCAGCCACGACGATCCAGCAACAGACTGACGACAGGTACAGCGCAGACCCTTCCCGGGCAGCGGCGGCTGGAGCCGACCGACGGCAGAGAGAAAGCCGAGCAGTGTCGATGGGGTAAGACAGAGGGTGAAGCGCACAGGGCGCAGCCGGGGGGTTGAAAACCGAGCGGCGTCAAAAAAAAAAAAAAAAAACGGAGAGAGAGAGGGTAAAGCAACAGCCGGGTTCAAAACCAAGCGGCGGAAACGGGAAAGGCACACAAAAAAAAAGAACGTGCAGAGCACAGCCAGGGCTCAAGGGCTGAACAGTGTCCGCGGGGAGAAGAAGGGAGAGCGCGGGAGACGCCATTGAGCCGTGGAGAAGAAGGGGGAAGCGCAGGAGACGCCATTTTGTGCCAGCGGAGAAGAAGGGGAAGCGCGGGAGACGCCATTTTTGACAGTTAAATCACACCCAGGGATGCCGAAGAGTGGCAGTATCTCTACGTTCGACAATGAAGTCGAAGATTGGGCGACATATGTGGAACGTATTGAGGTGTACTGCAGGGCGAATGAAGTGCCAGATGCTAGGAAAGCACTGGTTTTGTTAAATTCCATGGGTGCAAAAACTTATGGGTTACTGCGGAACCTAATAACCCCAGAGAAGCCGGTGAACAAGAATTTCGAAAGCATAGTAGAAATCCTACAGGACCACTTAAACCCCACACCGCTGCTGATAGCAGAATGATTTAAGTTCCATAAAAGGAACCAACACAAAGACGAAAGCAATGCTGAGTACCTAACGGAACTGCGCAAGCTATCGAAACACTGCCAGTTTGGAGCGGGCCTAGCAGATACGTTAAGGGACAAGTTTGTGTGTGGGCTGCAAAGTGAAGGAACCCAGAAACGGTTCCTATCAGAAAAGGATCTTACGCTGGACAAGGCTTTCAGTATGGCAGTATCACACGAAGCAGCCGCAAGGGGCACTGCAGAGATACAACGGAGACCGCAAGAATATGGCACCAATGAAATGTCCTATGGAACAGGGAGGTGCTATCGCTGTGGCAGAACAACACATGACCAGAAGGATTGTTGGTTCAAGGACTAAGTGTGCAGACAGTGTGGAAAAGCAGGACACATAGCAAGAGTCTGCAGGTCTGGGAAGAAAACCAACAGTAAGAAATCTCCACAGGAGAAGTACAAAAAGGTACACAAGGTGATGGACAGTAGTTCAGACGAACAGAAAAGTTGACACAGTCTCCGGAAGCAAGGAGCTGGGTTGTCTGAAACTACATAAGGTAACCAAAATGGAGGATCACCAGACTATCTGGGTTACACTCAAGATAGACGGAGTCCAAGTGAAAATGGAATTGGACACAGGATCAGCCCTAACAGTCATAAACCAAAGGGACTACAAGCGGCTATTTTCACATATACCCTTGAAAGCTACAAAGATTGTCTTGAAGACGTACACGGGGAAAAAAGTCTACCCCAAAGGAAAAATAAGGGTGAAAGTGATATATAAAGGCCAGGAAATACCTAAAATGGACATATATGTATTGCCAGATGGAGGACCACCACTGCTAGGACGTGAATGGATCCGGAAGATACAATTAGATTGGCATTCCATACAGGCACTGAAGGTTGAGGCCAAAAAGGATGACGACGTCACACCTGGACGACTGTCAAAATGCTAACTGACGCAAAAGAAGTGTTCCAGGAGGGACTCGGAACATTAAAAGGCATAACAGCAATGATTAAAATAGAGGAAAACGCAAGCCCAAAGTTTCTTAAGGCCAGAGCACTGCCTTATGCGATCAGACCAGCTGTCGAAGCAGAGCTGGAAGGGTTGGAACGTTCAGGAGTACTGTCCAAAGTAGACTGGAGCGAGTGGGCTGTTAAGTATGTGTATTGTATTGAACAATTAACACAAAGGCTTAAACGTATAACTCAAACAGGTCTTTACTGGTTGGAGGTAGGGACTGCACATAGGTCTTTACTTCATGACCACAGGCGGGAACTGAGGGGAGATCAGTACCCACAGTACTATTTATACCCCATGGCCAGGAGTGGTACTGCGTATCACTACGCCCTACAAGTAGTGCAGTCCTGTCCATAGGTTCAAAGTAGCACACATATTACATACACAACATTCCTCCCTTCTTAGCTTTACAGTCATCTCCCCATTTAACATAACGTAATAACCTATATACATATATAACTTCAGGTTTACATAACAGAATAACATAGATACATAGATAACTTCATGTCAAAACAGATCACAGATTCAGTCTCTGCGGAAAACAGTTCACAGATTCAATCTCTGTGGTGTAGTCGGTTCACGTTGCTGGAGTGACTCATTCAATAGTCCTTCCATGGATTTAACAGTTTGAACTTCCGAACTGAATTGGCTCCGTTCGGAGGGACCACGTGTGTGATCTGGTAGAGGTAATAATGGTTCAGATGGGTCATCTTCTGTTTCGACTTTTCCTTTTCTGCTTCTTGGAGACTCTCTGGGCTCCACTGTCAGCTGCCAGCTGCATGCGCAGTTCCTCCTTCTCTTCCTCCTTTTTCCGTAGTAGAGCCACCTTCTCCCGATGTTCCGTAGACTTTCGGTGCTCCTCCATGATTTCTGTATGGTGGGAGTCGAAGTTACAAGTTGGGCAGGACAGGACATAGTAATATTCGGTGTCGTCCTGATCTAGGCCAGCGAGAGGGTCTTCTATTTCCTTCATACCCAGCTGGGCGTTAGCCAGCTTTTGTTCCAAGTCCAGACATCTTTCCTGAAGAGACTTCTTCATGCGTACCTCTTCATCCAGCTTTTTCTGGGCTTTCAGCAAGTCGTTTACTAATGACCTCATTTCAGATTTTACTACTTCAACTTCTTTTGGAGATTGATTGATCGGACTATTCAATCCCTCTACCGGAGCAGCTGTTTCAGCGGTCTGTTGTTCTACGTTGACGTGAGTCAGCGTACTTTTGGCATCCAAGGGCTGCTCTGTTGCAGTCATCTCAGTCTGTGTTGCCACCTCAGCTCTTCCAATAACCTTTGAGAGCTCCGAACCCCTTTCGTTTGAATATTGAAGTTCGTGTTCAAGTTTTTCCCATTTCAGAGTCCTGTCCTTCAGCATATGCAAGAGTTGGCTGACCGTTAACTCCTCTGACATCAGACGTTTTGTGTGCTCCTGCTCCATTTTCTCCATCAGCTGCTTCTGTTGTCTTTCCAGATTCTCCAACTCTATATCAAAGAACTCTTTCGTTGCATTCAACTCTTGCTCAAAACGGCGAAGCATTTGTTCTAATTGCTGTTGTAGTTTGAAATGGAGTTGAGTTCGAGCCCGGTGTCCCTCAGAAATGGGCACATCAGTAGACTTGCCAGACTCAGAATCCACAGTTAAACTATGTTGTTGTTGCTCAGTGGAATTCTGTGCTGAAACTTTGTCTTTTGCACCTGAATTGGGCTTACCATCATCCGTTCCAGAGTCTGGGCCGACTATCTTCACCGAGTTCTCACTCGTTATTGTTTGTAGGAAATGCCAGTCCATATTCATTTTCCTAATCCACTCCCGTCCTAGTAGTGGAGGACCTCCTTCAGATATCACATATAAGTCCATTATTTGACTGTCTTCGCCCTTGTGGACCACTGCAACCTCTATTTTCCCGATGGGGTACACTCTTTGCCCCGTGTATGTTTTCAATATAATCCCCGTATCCTGTAGGGGAATATGTTGGAATAGCTTTCCGTAATCTTTCTTATTTATGACCGTCAATGCCGATCCAGTGTCCAATTCCAGTTTTACTTGGACTCCTTCTATCTGAAGAGTGACCCAAATTGTCTGGAGGTCTGCACCCTTACCAGCGTTGAGTACACTTAAGCTAGCCAGTTCATTACTGCTAGCGTCTGAATCGGACTCCTGTTCGGTCACCTTGTGTACCTTTGCGTATTTTCCTTGCGGTGACTTCTTGTTGCTGGTCTTCTTCCCTGACCTGCATACTCTAGCTATATGTCCAAGCCTACCACAAGTTCTACATTCTTGGTTTTTAAACCAACACTGGTTCTGATCATGCGTTGTCTTTCCACAACGATAACATTTGCCAGAACTCACACCCAATTTGTGTGCACTGAGCTCCGGTGACCGTAGCTGCATTACTGCCGTGCCTCTCGCTGCGGCTTCGTGTGCTGCTGCCATAGTGACCGCCTTCTCAAGCGTCAGCTCATTCTCCTCGAGCAGTCACTTTTGTGTATCCTGTTTAAATAAACCACACACAAATTTGTCTCGTAGTGCATCTGTCAGTCCCGTTCCAAACTGGCAATATTTCGCTAATTTACGCAATTCCAGCAAATATTCAGCATTGCTTTCATGCTGTAGCTGCCTTCTGTCGTAAAATTTAAATCGTTCCGCTAGCATCAGCGGCGTGGGGTTTAGATGATCTTTCAGGACAGTAACAATCTCATCGAACGTCTTATCCGCCAGTTCATCTGGTGATAACAGGTGTTTCAATTGCCCGTATGTCTTCGCACCCATTAAATTTAATAATGTTAGAGCTTTATCTTGGTCACGAATATTATTGGCCTTGCAATAATTTTTTACTCTTTCAACATATATGGCCCAATCTTCGAGGTCACTATCAAAGGTGCTAATATTCCCGTGTTTAGGCATTGTAGATTTGCAATTTCTCAGATTTTATTTTCTTTACTTGTTATCAAAGATGGCGGCTTCCCGCTCTTGCCGTCGTCCTCCGCCCACAAAATGGCGGTTTTCCCGCGCTTGGCGGTCTTCACCCGTCCCCGACGCCGTCTCCCTTCAGCCCCCGAGTGCGGCCCTTATCTTCGCCGCGATCGCCCGAGTGCGGCCCTTATCTTTGGTCCCGATCGCTGGCCCGCGCTGCGCCTCGCACTTGAAGCGGCTCCCGGCCTCTGGCTCACCCGCTCGCACGGCTCTTGCTCGCTCCCTCCCGGGCTCTGGCTTACCCACGAGGTTATGGAGGCTTCAGGGTCCTAATGCCTGTCGCTTCCAGTCGCTGGAAGCTGTCAGGATTTCTGCTGCCCTTCAGTTTTGAGTGGGGTGTTGAGGATTGAAACCTCTCTTCAACGTCCTGTCTTTGGACGAAGCCGCCGTGGAATAACTGCCACAGGGTTCGAACCGACTCGTCGCCAGTGTTAAGTATGTGTATTGTATTGAACAATTAACACAAAGACTTAAACGTATAACTCAAACAGGTCTTTACTGGTTGGAGGTAGGGACTGCACATAGGTCTTTACTTCATGACCACAGGCGGGAACTGAGGGGAGATCAGTACCCACAGTACTATTTATACCCCATGGCCAGGAGTGGTACTGCGTATCACTACGCCCTACAAGTAGTGCAGTCCTGTCCATAGGTTCAAAGTAGCACACATATTACATACACAACATTCCTCCCTTCTTAGCTTTACAGTCATCTCCCCATTTAACATAACGTAATAACCTATATACATATATAACTTCAGGTTTACATAACAGAATAACATAGATACATAGATAACTTCATGTCAAAACAGATCACAGATTCAGTCTCTGCGGAAAACAGTTCACAGATTCAATCTCTGTGGTGTAGTCGGTTCACGTTGCTGGAGTGACTCATTCAATAGTCCTTCCATGGATTTAACAGTTTGAACTTCCGAACTGAATTGGCTCCGTTCGGAGGGACCACGTGTGTGATCTGGTAGAGGTAATAATGGTTCAGATGGGTCATCTTCTGTTTCGACTTTTCCTTTTCTGCTTCTTGGAGACTCTCTGGGCTCCACTGTCAGCTGCCAGCTGCATGCGCAGTTCCTCCTTCTCTTCCTCCTTTTTCCGTAGTAGAGCCACCTTCTCCCGATGTTCCGTAGACTTTCGGTGCTCCTCCATGATTTCTGTATGGTGGGAGTCGAAGTTACAAGTTGGGCAGGACAGGACATAGTAATATTCGGTGTCGTCCTGATCTAGGCCAGCGAGAGGGTCTTCTATTTCCTCCATACCCAGCTGGGCGTTAGCCAGCTTTTGTTCCAAGTCCAGACATCTTTCCTGAAGAGACTTCTTCATGCGTACCTCTTCATCCAGCTTTTTCTGGGTGTGCTGCCTCTCCCTCTAACTTAACCTCAACTGTATGTATTTAACTTACTTATATATGTATAACCTACCTGTTGGGGCTGTTGCCCCTTTAACTTACCTTTTAGGGCCATTGCCCCTTTAAGACGCACCTTAGCGTGCTGACGTCACGTCACGTACAACGTAGCGTGCTGACGTCACGGCACGTACGACGTGACGTGCGTGAGGCGGCTGCCGGCCCGACTCGGCCTTCCAGAAAGGCTGCCGGCACAGCCCGGCCTAGCGTCTTCGGCCGCATCTACCAGCCGCCGGGAGCGACGCGATCTTCCGCTCCCGCGGCAAGCATCGGCTCAGCCTGGCCTCCAGCTCCCGCTCCCGACTTCGGCCTCCACGGCCAGAAACGCGACCACGCGCATCACGTGACGCCCCAAGCGCGGACAACGCTACCGAGCGTGATGAGGTCATCACGCTCCCCACAGGACTGCTACGTAGTCCTCGTGGAGTCCTTGCTGGGACACAGACCTACACCACGGTGCTCCTACAGCAGCACAGGCTCCGGGCAGTTGTATTGTCCCCATGCTTGAGTCTTGGAAATTGTTTGTCTGTGAGTATTCTAGAATGCTATAGATGATTAATGTGCACTGTATGTTGTAGAAAATGTTTAGTTGTAACTTTTCTCTGCCTAGCTGATTAACTAGTAGCTGTATTTTCATACACTATGTACAGGGCTAATTTAAAGAGAATGACTCCCAGTTTACTAAATGTACTGTGTTGCTCAGGCGTACCTAAATCTGTGTATACATATCAGTTATGCGCCTGTATACTAATGTGTGCTTCCATTTCTGTGTTGTATTTCAGTTTTACAATTAGAATCGTTCAGTAAAGTGTTACAAGAAAAGTCAAGCCTTGTGATTTTATTGGAAGATATCGAGTTGTTCGCTATCTGTCTAGCTCTGCATAGAATCGCGTTGCGAGGGCAGAACAGTAAAAAGACAACAGCACAGCGGGCTCAAGCGCAGGAAGATACCACTCAGCTACCATGAGTCTACGCTCAGGAAAACAATATACCCTAGAGGACGTCGACCAGTCAAGCGAGAAGCATGAGCCTCTCCTAGCAAACGATGCCAAGTCACAGCCCTCTAAAGTATCCCCTAGGTCATCTCGGCGGTCCAGCAGACCGTCGTCATCGACAGCTTCTGCAGCCGCCAAAGCACGTGCCAAGGCAAAAGCTGCCCAGGCTCAATTGTCCTTCGCTGAAAAAGAAGCTGACCTTATGAAGCAGAGAGCCGACCTCGAAGCTAGTATGATGAAGCAGAAAGCTGACCTTATGAAGCAGAGAGCCGACCTCGACGCTAGTGTGATGAAGCAGAGAGCTGACCTCGACGCTAGTGTGATGAAGCAGACAGCACAGTCCTCTAAAGTATCCACTAGATCATCTCGGCAGTCCAGCAGACCGTCGCCATCGACAGCTTCTGCAGCCGCCAAAGCACGTGCCAAGGCAAAAGCTGCCCAGGCTCAATTGGCCCTTGCTGAAAAAGAAGCTAGGGTTATGAAGCAGAGAGCTGACCTCGCTGCCAGTCTCCACATTCTCCAAAGCCAGAGAGCTGCCGCTGCCGCTAAAGCTAAAGCCGCAGCTTATGAAGAAGGTGAGGAGAACGAAGGCGGGGAGCCCAGCCAGGAAACATATGTTCTGGGACAGCCCCTCAGTCCAGTGCAACGTACAAGTGAGTGTGTCCAACAACACTCCAAATTGTTCTCCAAGGAAACATCCAACTATCTCAACGCAGAACCAGCTACTCAACACAGTAGCAAACAGCCTGTTTTTGGAGACACTGAGCTTAAAGGAGAAGAAACAAGCAAGACTTACCTACAGAGACCTCCACAGCACTCGGCCAATCCAGCCAAGCAGTCCTCACCCGAGCCACAGGGTACACAGGACCTCGCTGGGTGCCTTATCCGCCGAGAGTTGTTGAGTTCGGGCCTTCTGGAGTTAGATGGCCGTCCTGAAAGTTGTTGGCCATGGAAAGAGTCCAACCCGAGACTACACAAGGTAGCATCGAACAGTGGACTGGTGATGGAAGCCTTCCCTGCAGAGGACCGTGCCAAGGATCTGAAGGATTTGCACCTTGGAGTGGATCCTCCCCCCCTTCAACGGAGCCTGGGGCTCTCCTGGAACCTGGAAACAGACAGCGTCACATTCCTGGTGTCCCGTGAAGAAAGGCCATTCACACGGAGAGACATCCTGTCCACAGTCAACAGTTTGTACGACCCTTTGGGGTTCGTAGCTCCCATAACAATGTAAGGAAAAGCATTAGTACGGGAACTCTCATCGGATCAGAGTGAGTGGGATGCTCCACTCCTCCCAGAAAAAGAAGCAAAATGGAACCTACAGTTGATCAGAGACAAGATTGACATCGATGTGGGCGCCGTCAAGTTCTTCACGGACAGCAAGATTGTACTTGGTTACATCCACAACTCCACAAGAAGGTTTTACGTGTATGTTTCCAACCGGGTGACTCGTATCAGACGATCCACTCACCCTGACCAGTGGTGCTATGTCTCCACAGACCTGAACCCTGCAGACCATGCTACCAGGTCTATACCAGCAGCACACCTACAGCAAAGCAGTTGGTTCTCGGGCCCCTCTTTCCTGTCTAATGTCAACACAGAGGAGACTCCTGAGTCCAATCCCTTCACCCTTGTGGAGCCTGAAGCTGATACTGAGATTCGGCCTGAAGTTACGACCCTGGTCACCAAAGCCTCAGAATCTCAGTTGGGCTCACAAAGCTTCGAGCGATTCTCAAGCTGGAGAACACTCTGCCGAACCACAGCCCGACTCATTCATGTAGCAGCATCCTTCAAGGGGAATTCGGACAACATAGAACGCAAAGGATGGAAATGTTCTAAAGAAGTATCCAGCACAAGTGAGCCTTCACAAGCCAAAGGTGTGATCATTCGCTCTGTCCAGCATGATGTCTTCAAGGAGGAATTCAAATGTCTTGAAGAGGGACAGACATTCCCCAAGCAAAGAGGAGAGTATTTGTCCACCCTACAGAGCCGTAGGAAATGGACAGAAGACAAGCCAAACGTCAAAGTGAGAGACGTTGTCTTGCTGAAAGACAGCCAAGCACGCAGAAATGAATGGCCAGTGGGCCTGGTTGTCAAAACTCTGCCGACCAGGGACAAGAGGGTCCGCAAGGTGGAGGTGAAGATTGTCAAGGAGGGGCCTATCAAAGTGTTTCTGAGGCCAGTCTCAGAGATCCTCCTTTCTGAAGTAACCTAGAGAACGGACTCTGAGTATGTTGCAGCCAAAGGACGTTTTCTTCAGGTTTATTTTGTATCTGTAGTGGTACAATGGAATTGTACCAAGCGGGGAGTGTGCTGCCTCTCCCTCTAACTTAACCTCAACTGTATGTATTTAACTTACTTATATATGTATAACCTACCTGTTGGGGCTGTTGCCCCTTTAACTTACCTTTTAGGGCCATTGCCCCTTTAAGACGCACCTTAGCGTGCTGATGTCACGTCACGTACAACGTAGCGTGCTGACGTCACGGCACGTACGACGTGACGTGCGTGAGGCGGCTGCCGGCCCGACTCGGCCTTCCAGAAAGGCTGCCGGCACAGCCCGGCCTAGCGTCTTCGGCCGCATCTACCAGCCGCCGGGAGCGACGCGATCTTCCGCTCCCGCGGCAAGCATCGGCTCAGCCTGGCCTCCAGCTCCCGCTCCCGACTTCGGCCTCCATGGCCAGAAACGCGACCACGCGCATCACGTGACGCCCCAAGCGCGGACAACGCTACCGAGCGTGATGAGGTCATCACGCTCCCCACAGGACTGCTACGTAGTCCTCGTGGAGTCCTTGCTGGGACACAGACCTACACCACGGTGCTCCTACAGCAGCACAGGCTCCGGGCAGTTGTATTGTCCCCATGCTTGAGTCTTGGAAATTGTTTGTCTGTGAGTATTCTAGAATGCTATAGATGATTAATGTGCACTGTATGTTGTAGAAAATGTTTAGTTGTAACTTTTCTCTGCCTAGCTGATTAACTAGTAGCTGTATTTTCATACACTATGTACAGGGCTAATTTAAAGAGAATGCCTCCCAGTTTACTAAATGTACTGTGTTGCTCAGGCGTACCTAAATCTGTGTATACATATCAGTTATGCGCCTGTATACTAAAGTGTGCTTCCATTTCTGTGTTGTATTTCAGTTTTACAATTAGAATCGTTCAGTAAAGTGTTACAAGAAAAGTCAAGCCTTGTGATTTTATTGGAAGATATCGAGTTGTTCGCTATCTGTCTAGCTCTGCATAGAATCGCGTTGCGAGGGCAGAACACTGGGCTTTCAGCAAGTCGTTTACTAATGACCTCATTTCAGATTTTACTACTTCAACTTCTTTTGGAGATTGATTGATCGGACTATTCAATCCCTCTACCGGAGCAGCTGTTTCAGCGGTCTGTTGTTCTACGTTGACGTGAGTCAGCGTACTTTTGGCATCCAAGGGCTGCTCTGTTGCAGTCATCTCAGTCTGTGTTGCCACCTCAGCTCTTCCAATAACCTTTGAGAGCTCCGAACCCCTTTCGTTTGAATATTGAAGTTCGTGTTCAAGTTTTTCCCATTTCAGAGTCCTGTCCTTCAGCATATGCAAGAGTTGGCTGACCGTTAACTCCTCTGACATCAGACGTTTTGTGTGCTCCTGCTCCATTTTCTCCATCAGCTGCTTCTGTTGTCTTTCCAGATTCTCCAACTCTATATCAAAGAACTCTTTCGTTGCATTCAACTCTTGCTCAAAACGGCGAAGCATTTGTTCTAATTGCTGTTGTAGTTTGAAATGGAGTTGAGTTCGAGCCCGGTGTCCCTCAGAAATGGGCACATCAGTAGACTTGCCAGACTCAGAATCCACAGTTAAACTATGTTGTTGTTGCTCAGTGGAATTCTGTGCTGAAACTTTGTCTTTTGCACCTGAATTGGGCTTACCATCATCCGTTCCAGAGTCTGGGCCGACTATCTTCACCGAGTTCTCACTCGTTATTGTTTGTAGGAAATGCCAGTCCATATTCATTTTCCTAATCCACTCCCGTCCTAGTAGTGGAGGACCTCCTTCAGATATCACATATAAGTCCATTATTTGACTGTCTTCGCCCTTGTGGACCACTGCAACCTCTATTTTCCCGATGGGGTACACTCTTTGCCCCGTGTATGTTTTCAATATAATCCCCGTATCCTGTAGGGGAATATGTTGGAATAGCTTTCCGTAATCTTTCTTATTTATGACCGTCAATGCCGATCCAGTGTCCAATTCCAGTTTTACTTGGACTCCTTCTATCTGAAGAGTGACCCAAATTGTCTGGAGGTCTGCACCCTTACCAGCGTTGAGTACTCTTAAGCTAGCCAGTTCATTACTGCTAGCGTCTGAATCGGACTCCTGTTCGGTCACCTTGTGTACCTTTGCGTATTTTCCTTGCGGTGACTTCTTGTTGCTGGTCTTCTTCCCTGACCTGCATACTCTAGCTATATGTCCAAGCCTACCACAAGTTCTACATTCTTGGTTTTTAAACCAACACTGGTTCTGACCATGCGTTGTCTTTCCACAATGATAACATTTGCCAGAACTCACACCCAATTTGTGTGCACTAAGCTCCGGTGACCGTAGCTGCATTACTGCCGTGCCTCTCGCTGCGGCTTCATGTGCTGCTGCCATAGTGACCGCCTTCTCAAGCGTCAGCTCATTCTCCTCGAGCAGTCGCTTTTGTGTATCCTGTTTAAATAAACCACACACAAATTTGTCTCGTAGTGCATCTGTCAGTCCCGTTCCAAACTGGCAATATTTCGCTAATTTACGGAATTCCAGCAAATATTCAGCATTGCTTTCATGCTGTAGCTGCCTTCTGTCGTAAAATTTAAATCGTTCCGCTAGCATCAGCGGCGTGGGGTTTAGATGATCTTTCAGGACAGTAACAATCTCATCGAACGTCTTATCCGCCGGTTCATCTGGTGATAACAGGTGTTTCAATTGCCCGTATGTCTTCGCACCCATTAAATTTAATAATGTTAGAGCTTTATCTTGGTCCCGAATTTTATTGGCCTTACAATAATTTTTTACTCTTTCAACGTATATGGCCCAATCTTCGAGGTCACTATCAAAGGTGCTAATATTCCCGTGTTTAGGCATTGTAGATTTGCAATTTCTCAGATTTTATTTTCTTTACTTGTTATCAAAGATGGCAGCTTCCCGCTCTTGCCGTCGTCCTCCGCCCACAAAATGGCGGTTTTCCCGCGCTTGGCGGTCTTCACCCGTCCCCGACGCCGTCTCCCTTCAGCCCCCGAGTGCGGCCCTTATCTTCGCCGCGATCGCCCGAGTGCGGCCCTTATCTTTGGTCCCGATCGCTGGCCCGCGCTGCGCCTCGCACTTGAAGCGGCTCCCGGCCTCTGGCTCACCCGCTCGCACGGCTCTTGCTCGCTCCCTCCCGGGCTCTGGCTTACCCACGAGGTTATGGAGGCTTCAGGGTCCTAATGCCTGTCGCTTCCAGTCGCTGGAAGCTGTCAGGATTTCTGCTGCCCTTCAGTTTTGAGTGGGGTGTTGAGGATTGAAACCTCTCTTCAACGTCCTGTCTTTGGACGAAGCCGCCGTGGAATAACTGCCGCAGGGTTCGAACCGACTCGTCGCCAGTGTTAAGTATGTGTATTGTATTGAACAATTAACACAAAGACTTAAACGTATAACTCAAACAGGTCTTTACTGGTTGGAGGTAGGGACTGCACATAGGTCTTTACTTCATGACCACAGGCGGGAACTGAGGGGAGATCAGTACCCACAGTACTATTTATACGCCATGGCCAGGAGTGGTACTGCGTATCACTACGCCCTACAAGTAGTGCAGTCCTGTCCATAGTTTCAAAGTAGCACACATATTACATACACAACATGGGCTACACCCATCGTTCCTGTAATGAAGAGGTCGTTGAGTAATACGCCTGGGGAACCAAAGAAGGTCCGCTCTGTGGGGATTTTAAGGTGACAATGAACCCAGTCCTTCACATGGTACAATATCCGCTTCCACGAATTGAGGATATTTTCACCTCGCTATCTGGAGGTAAACGCTTCACGAAAATTGATCTAGCCCAGGCGTACTTGCAAATGGAGGTAGAAGAAGCTTCGAAACATTACCTTACGATTAACACTCATAAAGGTCTCTATCAATACAACCGGCTGGTGTTCGGGATAGCATCGACTCCGGCTATCTGGCAAAGGGCGATGGATCAGGTCCTGCAAGGGATTCCAGGGACCCAGTGTTATTTGGATGACATCTTGGTCACGGGCGAAAATGACGGTGATCACCTCGCCAACTTGGAGAAGGTGCTCACCAGATTAAAGGAGTATGGGCTACGAGCTAATCGCCACAAGTGCGAGTTTTTCCAGAAACAGATCTCGTATTGTGGCCACGTCATCGATGAAGAGGGGTTACATAAGTCCCCTGAAAAGATTGAGGCAGTAGTCAAGGCTCCAGCACCGGAAAATGTGTCACAACTGAGGTCGTTCCTCGGGCTGGTAAACTACTACCACAAGTTCTTACCAAATTTGTCCACGGTATTACACCCACTGAACACCCTACTGCAAACGGGGGTACCATGGAAGTGGAATGACGAACGTAGACGAGCTTTCCAGAAGTGTAAAAAATTGATCACATCAAAAGAGGTGTTGGCCCATTTCAACCCAGCACTACCAATTCGTTTGGCATGTGATGCATCACCCTATGGTATTGGAGCGGTGCTGTCGCACAAATTCCCAGACGGGTTGGAGAGGCCAGTAGCCTTTGCGTCTCGATCACTAACCTCAGCCGAGCGCAACTATGCCCAGATTGACAGGGAGGCCCTCAGCCTAGTATGGGGAGTAAAAAAATTCAACCACTATCTGCATGGGCAGAAGTTCACCTTGCTGACTGACCACCAACCACTTGTCTCCATCTTTAATCCTAAGAAGGGCGTTCCAGTGATGACTGCACAACGGTTACAAAGATGGTCCCTGTTTCTAGGGGCAAATCAATATGAAATAGAATATAAAGGCACGAAACAGCATGGAAACGCTGATGGGCTATCGCGCCTGCCACTGCCTACTGTGGAGGAAGCACCAGCAGTGGACCCTATCGAGACATTTTATTCGTCAATAATTGAACGATTGCCAGTAACGAACGCGGATATAGAGAAGGAGACCCGCAATGATCCGACGCTGTCTCGGGTATATGATTTGACGGTGAGGGGATGGCCAACACATGGCGACTCACTGTTGCCAGCATTCTCATCCAGAAGAGAACAGCTGTCAGTATGCCAGGGGACAGTGATGTGTGGATCCAGAGTGGTGATTCCACCCAAGTTAAGGGAGAGAGTGCTAAATGAGCTACATGAAGGTCATCTGGGGGGAATGAAAATGAAAAGCCTTGCTAGGGCTTATGTTCGGTGGCCGGGAACTGATCAACAAATCGAAGACCTAACCAAGAGCTGCTCAGGATGCCAGAAGGTCCAAAATGCACCACCACATGCCCCTCTACACCCATGGGAGTGGCCCTCCTCTCCATGGCAACGGGTGCATATTGATTTCGCTGGTCCATTCATGGACTCAATGTTCTTAATAGCAGTGGATGCTCATTCAAAGTGGCCTGAGGTGATAAAAATGTCCTCAACCACTACAGAGAAAACGATTGCAGTCCTACGGACCATATTTGCCAGAAACGGCTTGCCAGAGCAGATTTGCTCTGATAATGGACCACAGCTTGTGTCCGAAGAGTTTCGAAAATTTGTGAGAAGGAATGGGGTAAGGCATTACACATCCGTCCCGTATCATCCAGCCACAAATGGATTGGCTGAGAGGTTCGTACAAACCTTTAAGAAGGCGATAAAGGCCATGTGCGACGATGAAATTCCACTACAGCATAAGGTGGACAATTTCTTATTAGCCTACCGAAACGCGACACATGCAGTTACCAACCAGACCCTGGCCATGATGTTCTTTAACCGAAGGTTGAGATCTCGTCTGGACTTGCTCAGACCAAATGTGCGAAGAAATGTTGAGGATAAACAATTCCAGCACCTCAATGAGAAGCCGACAAGGAGCTTCAATGTAGGACAACCAGTCTTGGCCCGTGACTACCGAACAGAGAAATTGCAACCCGGAACGATATGCACAAGGCAGGGGCCATTAATGTACACAGTGGATGTCGGGGAGAACATTGTGAGACGCCACGTCGATCAGATCTTAGCATCACAGGAACGAGTCAACCCCATGTCTCGAGTACCTGGGGATGAACCCGACATACCGGTAGCATCTACCTCAGAACCAGTAGCAGTGGAAACCGATGAACTACCCGATGAAAAGGGGCCAGAATCTCCTCCGCACCAAGAACAAGAACCTCAGGAAAGGCGCTATCCCGAAAGGATCAGGAAGCCGCCCCAAAGACTGAATCTATAAATGGACTATTGTTGTTTAATATACATGTTAAAGTGTTAATTGTTATTTGAATGTTAGGGGGGTACTACTAATCTAAAAGGGGAGGAATTGTAGTGTATGTACCTTTAAGACAGAACTACTTTTACAGCTCCTGTATACTGTAGTGCCGGCAGTGACCACACCTGTATATAAGCCTTGCGCATGCCTCTGTACCCCCAGTCTTGAGACTACCCTCCACCAGTAAACACCTGTTGATTGTTAAGTTACAGCATCCGTGTGGTTATTGAAAAACATCATACTCGAAGAATCACGGATCGAACAACGGTCAATGGGCATGGATCATAGGCAAAGTCAAAGGGCATGGGCACTGGGCATAATCAGAGAGCATGATCCGTGGGCAGGGTCAGAGGGCACAGTCAATGGGCATGGATCATAGGCAAAGTCAAAGGGCACGGGCACCGGGCATAATCAGAGAGCATGATCTGTGGGCAGGGTCAGAGGGCACGGTCAATGGGCATGGGTCATAGGCAAAGTCAAAGGGCACGGGCACTGGGCATAATCAGAGAGCATGATCTGTGGGCAGGGTCAGAGGGCACAGTCGATGGGCATGGATCATAGGCAAAGTCAAAGGACACGGGCACTGGGCATAATCAAAGAGCATGATCTGTGGGCAGGGTCAGAGGGCACAGTCGATGGGCATGGATCATAGGCAAAGTCAAAGGACACGGGCACTGGGCATAATCAAAGAGCATGATCTGTGGGCAGGGTCAGAGGGCACGGTCGATGGGCATGGGTCATAGGCAAAGTCAAAGGGCACGGGCACTGGGCATAAACAGAGAGCATGATCCATGGGCAGGGTCAGAGGGCACAGTCGATGGGCATGGATCATAGGCAAAGTCAAAGGGCATGGGCACTGGGCATAATCAGAGAGCATGATCCGTGGGCAGGGTCAGAGGGCACAGTCAATGGGCATGGGTCATAGGCAAAGTCAAAGGGCACGGGCACTGGGCATAATCAGAGAGCATGATCTGTGGGCAGGGTCAGAGGGCACGGTCAATGGGCATGGGTCATAGGCAAAGTCAAAGGGCACGGGCACTGGGCATAATCAAAGAGCATGATCCGTGGGCAGGGTCAGAAGGCACAGTCAATGTAGGACCAGGATTGGTTGGTTTCCCTCCGTGCAGTGCATTCGCCACCCTGTAATTCTATAAAATGTATAAAAAAGCACATCAAGTCCAGTGAGCACTGCGGGGCTCAGTCAGCCCAACCCATGGCTCCCATCGGGGTGGTGGTGGTGCGGGGGGCCACTGCCCCCTCCCTGAAAAGAACGGACAACCCATTGCCTGCACTGTCAACCCGAACAGCAATGGGTGGCCCCGTGGTAGCAAGGCCCGAGGGTGGAATGTCACTGGACATGATCGGATCACTTCCTGGGTCACAGCACACATGGAAACAGATGGATCAGGAGATAGTCCCTAGTGCAGAAGATGATACTGAGACACTGGGCAAGATCCATGGTCCCAGGGGAGACAGGAAGGTTTGCAGACTTTGTTAATGTGAAGGAAGAGTTGGCGGAAGAGAAGAAGACAACTGAAAGACAAATATGACTAATTGACATATTGTGTCATGGAGAAAATATAAAACTAGCAGAGAAGAGGGTGTGATGGGGGCAGTGTGTTCAGAGCACAAACAGTCAGTGTCTACATTGGGAGGGTGTAGGTTCAGTTCCCTTGCTCCTTTCGGGAAACAATCAGAGTGCAAGGACAGTGCCTCAAGGAGGCTGTAGCACAACCCCAGGGAGAATTAGGCTGTGGAATCTTTCTGATTCCCCCTGCCACCTCTGGACTGCACAGCAACCAAGAACAATGTGTATCAGCAGGAGAGATGCCAGTCCAAGTCGAACAGTGAGTGGGTGTGTCCATTCTAGCCAAACCTGTATCACACGGGCTGTGGGCTGTTCAATGAGTGACGGCAATCAGTCATTTGTTCCAGTAACTGCCGCGGGGCTGTTCTTCACTTGAAAGGGTTATTTGGAGGTTTATTTTTTCCCATTGCTGTCTCTGCCCTGTGCTATGTTGCTGAACCAGTTTTCTGTTGGGTGGATCAGCCTCTGATCAAACTGCTTGAAATACTTTGCGAGGGCACGTTTCTCTCGCAATGCTTGGGCGGCACGGAAATGCCTGGAATTTCCTCGGGCATGGCCCTGCCCCGCCGCCATCACTTCGCCAGAAACCCCCATCTGGGTGTGTCAGGGCCGTGCCCGTCGCATTCCCGGTGAAGTTACGACGGTGGAGCAGGGAGCAGCTCCCGTGTGCCAACCCTTACTGCAATGCCGGTCCATTGTTGAGATGGCTCTCTGGGTAGAACAGGGTTAAGGCAGCCCACGTACAGAAAACAAAACCATATTGTGCTGTTTTCACTTCTCCTCCTCCTGAAGGCATGAGGCCCAGTTCCGTGGTGGCTGAACTTCCCCCCCACCCCCCAACCCCGCAGTACCTCAGCCAAGTCTTCTTCTTCTTCTTAGGCAGTCCCTCGGAACCGAGGATGACTTGCTTCCACACTAAAAATGAGTTCTCAGGTGACTGATGAGTCCAATGTGGGGCCTACAGTCTCTGTCACAGGTGGGGCAGACGGTGGTTGAAGGGGCGGGTGGGTGGGGTGCTTGGGTTGACGTGCGCTGCTTCCGCTGTTTGCGCTTGGCTTCCGCTTGCTCCCGGCGAAGAGACTCGAGGTGTTCGGTGTAGTGTATGTAACTATTCTACCTTTAAGAGAACTATTGTATGTAACCGTCCACCTTTAAGAGAACTATTTTAGGTGTGGCACTACTTTATCCTGGCTGCTGTATACTGTAATACCGACGGTGACCACACCGGTATATAAGTGCTGTGGCAGAATTTATTGGGCAGATTCGCCCTGACCTTCGAATAGTAAAGTCCTGTTTAAGTTACTCTTGTAGTCTGTGTATTACTTCGCTATACAACCCACAGACTTTACAGTGGCGACGAGTTCGATCTTACCCTGCGGCAACAATACTTCTGAAGAAGTAAACGAGCGTCGAGAAGAGGCACCCGCCCTCGTCGTTTTGCTGAGAGAAAACTCGAGTCTGCAAACCAAGAAAGGAGGAAGATTTCAAACACGAAGTCTTCCATCAGCAACAGGCACGGATTGTCCCTTCTGCCACGGTGGTGAGTGAGCCGATCAACACGAGAAGCAAGTCGGCCACGGTGACTGTGAGTAAAGGGAAAATACAAACAAATAAACGGAGGATAAGGGCGGTGCACTCGACCACGGTCAAGGGGGAAAGGAGCCGGACAGAAGTCGGGCCCAGAGGCACTGAGACTGGGGCAGCATGGAGCACGGAAGCCGCGGTACAAGCGGGCTGGGGAGCGTTGTGAGACGGCTAGACCGCGACGGCGAAAAAGGCCGGACAACTACCGCGACCACGAGGCGCTGCGACCGGGATCGTAAGGCGCGGGAAGATATAAAAATAAATAAGCCACGGAGAACTCAGCCGCAGCCGGGGAGGAAAGCACCGGACTGCGAGAGGGCTGGGAGGCACGATTGGAGCGAAAAAGGCCGGGCACCTACCGAGGCCGCGAGGCGCTGCGACCGGGATCATAAGGCACGGAGGCAATAAATAAATAATTAACTAAATAACCCGCGAAGAATCAGCCGCAGCCGGGGAGGAAAGGACCGGACTGCGGGAGGTCTGGGAGAGGCGTTTAAAGCCTCTGAGGGAGAGCCGCGCGAGCGGGAGAGACAGAGCCCGAGAGAGAGCGAGCGAGAGCCGAGCGAGCGGGAGAGACAGAGCCCGAGAGAGAGGCCGAGCGAGGTTCCGGCCAGCGGCTTGCAGCAGCTGCCGTGAAGGACCAGGAGCTGGATCTGTCCGACGCCAACTGGTTGTCCCCAGCGCCGGTTGCCCCTGCCGAAAAGAAGAAGGGGGGGGGAACAAGGAACGCGATCGGCTTTTCTAGCGCGCGCTTCAGAATAAACTGAAGCCAGCGCACAGGCTACAAACCCCGTAAACCAGCGGTCGTCGCCCGAGGGCAAAGCTTACCCTCCCACCAGAAGAAGACAAGCGCGGGAAACCGCCATTTTGCCAGTAGGGGGGAAGAAGACAAGCGCGGGAAACCGCCATTTTGCCAGTAGGCGGGGAAGAAGACAAGCGCGGGAAACCGCCATTTTTGGAAAAAAAAAGAAAAAGTTAAAAAGTTAAAGAGAAATCCTGTTTCGCAGAAAGATAGTGAGAGATAGTGAAGATGCCTAAGCATGGTAACATCAACAACTTCGATGCCGAGGTGGAAGATTGGGCCACGTACGTAGAACGTATCAAGATATATTGTGAGGCCAATAAAATAGAAGATGATGATAAAGCTATAACCTTGCTAAACTCGATGGGCGCGAAGACATACGGGTTATTGAAGCATCTTCTATCACCAGCTAAACCGGCGGATCAGACTTTCGATAATATTGTTGCTGTCCTGAAGGATCATTTTAACCCCGCACCGCTGATGTTAGCGGAACGATCTAAATTTTACAGGAGAACGCAACTAAAAGAGGAAAGCAACGCGGAGTACTTGGTCGAGCTGCGTAGATTAGCGAAATACTGCCAGTTTGGAGGAAATCTGACAGAGGCATTGCGAGACAAGTTTGTGTGCGGGTTGTCGAAGGAAGGAACGCAAAAGCGACTGCTCGAAGAAAACGACCTTACACTGGATAGGGCTGTCCTTATTGCAGCATCACACGAAGCTGCAGCGAAAGGAACTGCGGAAATGCAGCTGAAGGCAGCGGTCTTCAGTGTGGATCAAATTACTTCGGGTGCAACGAAATGTTATCGTTGTGGGAAGACAACACACGACCAGAACCAATGCTGGTTTAAAAACCAGGACTGTAGGAAATGTGGCAAACTGGGTCACATAGCCAAAGTATGCCGGTCAGGGACAAAGACCAACAACCAAAAAAAAAAGCCATCGCAGGAAAAGTACAACAAAGTACACAAGGTGGTTGAGAAGAGTTCAGATGAACAGAATTCGGATTCAGACCCAAGCGGCCAGGAACTGGGTAGTCTGAGAATTCATAATGTGAGTAAGGAAGCTGACCTACAAACTATCTGGGTCATGCTAAAAATAGCCGGAGTCCAAGTGAGAATGGAATTGGACACTGGATCAGCCCTATCAGTCATAAATCGAAGGGATTACAACCGGCTATTCTCACATATACCCTTGAGAGATACCAAGTTCGTATTGCAGACATACACGGGGCATAAAGTATACCCCATGGGAAAGATAAGAGTCAAGGTGAGAGACAGGGGCAAAGAACACCCCGGAATGGACTTATACGTACTACCTGAGGGAGGACCACCACTTCTAGGACGGGAGTGGATCAAGAAAATAGACATGGAATGGCACTACCTCAAAGCAATAACGAGTGAGGACTCGGGGCAGACAATCAGCTCAGACCCTGAAACGGATGACGATAAGACCAGCCCAAGCATGAAAGACAAGTCTAAAATGAACTTGCTGACTAAGGTTGGTAGAACGAATGTGGGCCTAAAGGCTTATGCTCCAGAGGAGAACAAAGTTTCAGAACAGAATTCCTCTGAACAACAACAACATAGCTTGACAGAGAATTCTGAGTCTGTTCAAGTTACAGACATATATATTACTGAGGAACATCGAGCTCGAACGCAAACTTATTTCAGATTACGACAGCAATTAGAACAATTGAATTGCCGTCTCGAGCAAGAGATGAAAGCAATGAAAAAGTTCTATGATACCGAATGGGAGAATCTGGAAAGACAACAGAAGCAGCTGGGGAAGAAAAGGGAGCAGGAGCACACAAACCGTCTGCACGAGGAGGCCAAATGAATCAAAGCTGATTCGGCTTCTGAAGGGGCGTGCTCCAATCCGGTGGAACAAGATGTGCCGCAACTGAAGGCGCTGGTTAGCAGGTTGCAGGCAGAAAAAGCTGAGTTGGTCGACATGACTTCCGAGCTCCTACTGAAGTTGGGTGCAGCATCACCGGACGATTCATTTGTGGAAATTCGAATGATGGGGGCTGCGGATGATGGCGAAGTAGAAGCAGCAAAGGAGCCCCAGGACAAGGCTCTAAACAGCCCTGCAGCTAATGGAAAAGGGATGAGGACAGAAGAGTTAACAGTCAGCCAACTCCTCCAGGGCAAGGTTATAAACAGCCCTGTAGTTAATGGAAAAGGGATGATGGCAGAAGAGTTAACAGTCAGCCAACTCATTCATATGCTGAGGGATAAAACTCTAAAATGGGAAAAACTTAAATACGAGCCTCAATCTTCAAAGGGAAGGGAGCTCTCAAAAGTCATTGGAAGAGCTGAGGTGGCAACCCAGACTGAGAAGTCTGCAGCAGAACAGCCCTTGGATGCCAAAAGTACGCTGACGCACGGCAATGTAGAACAACAGAATGCTGAAACAGCTACTTCAGTAGAGGGATTGAATAGTCCGATCAATCAATCTCCGAAGGAAGTTGAAGTATTGAAATCACAAATGAGGTCATTAGTAAAAGACTTGCTGAAAGCCCAGAAAAAGCTGGATGAAGCGGAACACATGAAGAAGTCTCTTCAGGAAAGATGTCTGGATTTGGAACAAAAGCTGGCTAACGTCCAGCTGGGTATGGAGGAAATAGAAGACCCTCTCGCTGGCCTAGCTCAGGGCGACACCGAATATTACCATGACCTGTTGGACGACACCGAATACTATGATGACCTGTTCTGCCCAGCTTGTGATGAAAACTCCCAAAGTGCAGAAACCATGATGAATCACAAAAAGTCTAAGAAACACCGGGAGATGGTGGCGCTACTACTGAAAAAGGAGGAAGAGAAGGAGGAACTGTGCATGTGGCTGGCAGCGGAGCACAGAGAGTCTCCAAGAAGCAGGGAAGGAAAAGACGAAACAGAAGAAGATGACCCATCTGAACCATTATCACCTCTACCAGATCACACATGTGGTCCCTCCGAAAGGGGCCAAATCAGTTCGGCAGTAGAAAAACTTCCAAAGGTATTCCAGCTGCTTTTAGAAATCACCAATGCTGGTTCAGAAGTGACGGAAGTTCAAGCTGTTAAGTCCATTGAAGGACTATTAGATGAGTCACCCCAGCAACGTGAACCGACTACACCACAGGGATCTGCTACACCACCGAGGCATTGTCCGGACCGAGTCAAGAAGCACAGGAGGCACCGCCATAGAGACTGAATCTGCGAACTGTTTTCCGCAGAGACTGAATCTGTGAACTGTTTCCCGCAGAGACTGAATCTGTGAACTGTTTCCGCAGAGACTACCTCTGTGAACTGTTGTAACATGAAGTTGGATATGTTATGATGTTATGTTAATGGGGAATAAGTATGTTGTAAGCTAAAAAGGGAGGATTGTAGTGTATGTAACTGTTCTACCTTTAAGAGAACTATTGTATGTAACCGTCCACCTTTAAGAGAACTATTTTAGGTGTGGCACTACTTTATCCTGGCTGCTGTATACTGTAATACCGACGGTGACCACACCGGTATATAAGTGCTGTGGCAGAATTTATTGGGCAGATTCGCCCTGACCTTCGAATAGTAAAGTCCTGTTTAAGTTACTCTTGTAGTCTGTGTATTACTTCGCTATACAACCCACAGACTTTACATTCGGCGCCTTCCCGGATGCTTCTCAGCCAAGTGACCAGCTAACGTTAGCCATCTATTTAACCAAGAAAGAAAAGAAAGACTTGCATTTCTATAGCGCCTTGCACGACCACCGGATGTCTCAAAGCGCTTTACAGCCAATGAAGTACTATTTGAAGTGTAGTCACTGCTGTAATGTGGGAAACGCGGCAGCCAATTTGCGCACAGCAAGCTCCCACAAACATCAATGTGATAATGACCAGATAATCTGTTTTTGTTATGTTGGTTGAGGGATAAATATTGGCCAGGACACCGGGGAGAACTCTTCTGCTCTTCTTCTTAACGTCTCATCCAAAAGACGGCACCTCCGACAGTGCAGCACTCCCTCAGCACTGCACTGGAGTGTCAGCCTAGCTTTATGTGCTCAAGCCCCTGGAGTGGGGGTGGGGGACAATCGCCAAGTGCCCTCGAACCAACAGATGAACGTTGAGTCATGTGTTTTTGAGATGCGGCTGTTTGTGGAAGGGGAGCAGCAACCAGCCAGGAGGAGGCGCTACAGCAGAGCAGTTACTGTGGGGAGCAGCATCAGTTCACCAGGCTCGGGTTAAGCTGCCCTCGCCCGTCAGGCCCGTCTTTCTGTTTCATCGGATTGTGGCAGAACCACTGAATGACTCTGGCTAACTGTATATAATTCTCTTTAACGATGTTCTAACACCAGCCTAAACCTGTACCATTGTGTTAGGCATTACTGTGTTTTGTATATAGAGTTTGCATGTACGGGGCGTGGCCCCTTTAAGAGCGCGGGAAAACGCGGGCAATCGCGATGACGTCACGTCGCAAACCACGTGACTGCCCAGTCAGTCCTCGTGGCATCTCCGTTGAGTAAAGACCTGTTTAATCGTTCTCCTGCGTCGATCTCAATTAGTCATAGGAATTCGGCAATTCCTACATTGGTGACCCCGTTTTTGTGAACGTTTTCACAAAAGAAGAGCACAGCATGGAAGCGAACGCCGTTTCCCTAAAGCTACCGCAGTTCTGGGAGCAGCAAGCGCCCTCGTGGTTTATTCAGGTCGAGGCCCAGTTCGCCCTGAGGAACATCGACGCGGATCAGACCAAGTATCTTTACGTGGTCTCCGCACTCGACAGCTCTACCGCCTCTCGGATCGTCAGCCTCCTCGAAAACCCCCCAACGGAACGCAAGTATGAAACCCTCAAAGCGCGGTTACTGCAGGTTTTCGGGCTCACAAAATCGGAGCGCGCCCGTTGATTACTCGCTATGCCCGGGCTCGGGGACTCCAAGCCTTCAGAGTTGATGAGCCAAATGCTCACACTCCTGGGCTCAGAACGGGAATGTTTCCTATTCCGCGAGATTTTCCTCAGCCAACTGCCTGAACAGGTACAAGCTGCCCTGGCCAGATCTGAAGCTGAAGACTGTGCAACACTCGCTGCGGAGGCTGACAACATTTTCGCTGTAACTCGGCAGTACTGCACCGCCACGAGGCACCCATCCCCCACAGACGCCGCCCCAGCTCGTCAGCCTGCTGGGCTGTGTTTCTACCACGCGCAGTTCGGCGCGAAGGCGAAGCGTTGCCGCCCTCCCTGCAGTTTTCCCCCCCAAAAAACCCAGCATCATCTGACACTGCGACCACTGAGGAACGGGTCTAACGGGCACCCCGCGGCCGCGATGGCGATCGGCAACGCGGGAAAATTGCTGTTCATCATTGATACTCTCTCCGGTCGTCGTTTTCTGTGCGACACCGGAGCGCAGTGCAGCATTTTACCCGCGTCCGCCCTCGATGTGCAGACGGGGAATCACGGCCACGCCCTTGAAGCGGCCAATGGCAGCACAATTTGGACCTTCGGCAGATGGCGAGTGGAGTTGTGCCTCGGGAGGCAACGTTTTCACTGGGAGTTTGTTACGGCCAAAGTTTCCCAGCCCCTCCTCGGCACAGATTTCCTGTGCGCCAACAGCCTCCTGGTCGATGTTCAGAACCGGCGGCTGATCAACGCAGCCACTTTTAATTATCTTCCGTGTTACCGCAGTAACACTACGTCACGCACCGTCTCCTGTGCGTTCCCGACTCCTGGTGAGTTCACTCGCCTGCTCAGCGAATTCCCCGACCTGACAAGACCCACGTTCTCCTCCACAGCCACGAAACATGGTGTGGAACACCACATCACCACCAACGGCCCCCCGGTCTACGCGCGGGCCCGGCGCCTGGAACCTGGCAAGCTGGCGGTCGCAAAGGCGGAGTTCGCCACCATGGAACGGTTAGGGATTATTCGCCGGTCGAATAGTCCCTGGTCTTCACCCCTCCATATTGTCCCGAAGCCTGGCGGCGGATGGCGGCCATGTGGCAACTATCGACGACTAAACGACGCCACCACTCCTGATCGGTACCCGATCCCCCATATTCAGGATTTCTCTGCCCATTTGGCAGGGAACACCGTGTTCTCTAAAGTCGACCTCATCCGGGGCTACCACCAGGTCCCAGTTCATCCACAAGACGTCCAGAAGACCGCAGTCATCACCCCATTCGGCCTCTTCGAGTTTTTACGGATGCCGTTTGGGTTAAAGAACGCCGCCCAGGCTTTCCAACGCCTGATGGACTCCGTACTGCAGGACCTCAAGTTCCTCTTCGTCTACCTGGACGATATTCTAATTGCCAGTCCTACCAAGGAAGAACATACCTGTCACCTACGCACCCTTTTTCGACGCCTCAGCCAACACGGCCTGATTA
The DNA here is from genome assembly GCF_052327205.1 of Somniosus microcephalus. Classification (NCBI taxonomy): domain Eukaryota; kingdom Metazoa; phylum Chordata; class Chondrichthyes; order Squaliformes; family Somniosidae; genus Somniosus; species Somniosus microcephalus. Next base: position 7,030,845 of record NC_141019.1, read on the forward strand.
TCAACCCGGCCAAGTGTCAGTTTGGCCTGCACCAAATTGACTTCCTGGGGCATCGCATCACCTCAGAGGGAGCGGTTCCTTTACCTTTGAAGGTAGAGGCAGTGAGATCCTTTCCACGCCCGCAGAACATAAAGGCCCTGCAGGAATTCCTAGGCATGGTAAACTTTTACCACCGTTTCGTGCCTAAGGCGGCACTACTCATGCGGCCCCTGTACGAGGCCCTCAAGGGCAAGGCTGGCAAGAACCCGGTAGACTGGACGGACGACATGGCCCGAGCATTCACCGACACCAAAAGCGCCTTAGCCAACGCGACTATGCTGGCGCACCCGCTGCCAGGAGCCACCATCGCCCTCACCACCGACGCGTCGGACTACGCAGTCGGTGCCGTGCAACAGCAGTGGGTGAACGGGACGTGGCAGCCGTTGGCATTCTTCAGCCGTCAACTACGGCAGAACGAGAGAGCATACAGCACGTTCGACCGGGAGTTGCTCGCCCTTTTTCTGGCCATCCGCCATTTTCGGTTCCTTCTGGAAGGACGTCCTTTCACCACCTTTGTGGACCATAAGCCGCTGACCTTTGCAATGTCCAAGACCGCCGAACCGTGGTCAGCCCGACAGCAGCGTCAACTGACCTACATATCCGAATTCACCACGGATATACGGCACGTGGCTGGTAAGGACAACCTGGTGGCAGACTGCCTCTCCCGCGCGGTCGTCAATGCGGTTCATTTGGGCATCGACTACGCCCTCATGGCAGCGGACCAAGCCTCAGACCCGGAAGTCCAAGCTTACAGAGCGGCCATCACCGGCCTCCAGTTGGCCGACGTCAAGTTCCATTCGGCAGGTACCACGCTGTTGTGTGACGTCTCCATACAGGATCCTCGCCCTGTCGTGCCGGTCGTCTGGCGCCACAAAGTGTTCGACGCCATACATGGGTTGTCACACTCTGGAATGAAGGCCTCTCAGAAACTGATGTCCGCGAAATTTGTATGGCATGGCATGCATAAAGATGTCCGTGACTGGGCCAACACCTGTGTGGTCTGCCAAAAGGCCAAGGTACAGCGCCACATCAAAGCTCCGTTGGCCGCCTTCACAGTTCCGGAGCGACGTTTTGACCACGTCAACGTGGACCTGGTAGGACCACTCCCACCCTCCCATGGTTTTTCACACATCCTGACCATGGCTGACCGCACCACCAGATGGCCAGAGGCGGTTCCCCTGTCATCCACTACTTCGGCGGACGTGGCCAGGGCATTCATTTCCTCCTGGATTGCCCGTTTCGGAGTGCCCGCAGATATTTCATCGGACAGGGAACCGCAGTTTTCCTCCGAACTCTGGAATGCAGTGGCCCAAGGACTCGGTGTCAAATTACACTGCACCACAGCCTACCACCCACAGGCGAATGGCCTCTGCGAACGCTTCCACTGCTCAATGAAAGCCGCCCTGAGGGTCAGCCTCCAGGACGCTGGATGGGCAGACAAGCTACCGTGGGTCCTGTTGGGCCTTCGCACGGCCCCCAAAGAAGACCTTCACTCTTCATCTGCGGAGCTCGTGTACGGTCAGCCGCTACGAGTCACAGGGGACTTCCTACCAATATCGACGGAGCCATGGTCTGCGTCTGCCCAGCTTGCTAGTCACCAAGAGGTGGCCAGATGTTTCGCACCGGTGCCCACTTCGCACCACGGGCTGCAGAGGTCACACGTTCCCACGGAGCTTCACAAGGCTGAGTACGTTTTTATTCGCCATGACGCACATAGGGATCCGCTCAAGACCCCATATACCGGTCCCTTCCGCGTGTTGAAAGCAGGGGACAAAACCTTCATGGTAGATGTCGGTGGTAAACCGGACCACATTTCGGTCGATCGCTTAAAGCCAGCACATTTGGACCTCGACCGCCCCGTCGAGACAGCACAACCGCCGAGACGGGGTTGGCCACCCGTCGTTGTTACGGCAGACCGAGTGCCACCGCCCGCCAGACCGCCAGCCGCCCAGCAGCCTCAGCCTCGAGAGTACAGGAGTCGTTCTGACAGGCTTGTCAGACCCCCTCACCGTTTGACTTTGTCCGTTAAAGCGAATTCTGGGGGGGCGCATGTGGCAGAACCACTGAATGACTCTGGCTAACTGTATATAATTCTCTTTAACGAGGTTCTAACACCAGCCTAAGCCTGTACCATTGTGTTAGGCATTACTGTGTTTTGTATATAGAGTTTGCATGTACGGGGCGTGGCCCCTTTAAGAGCGCGGGAAAACGCGGGCAAACGCGATGACATCACGTCACAAACCACGTGACTGCGCAAGCAGTCCTCGTGGCATCTCCGTTGAGTAAAGACCTGTTTCATTGTTCTCCTGCGTCGATCTCAATTATTCGTAGGAATTCGGCAATTCCTACAGGATACTCTTTTCTGGCGATTGTAATCCAGCAATCATTACTGCTGCTGTTTATGTGGACAACATACATGTCAAAAGAATACAATGACTACAAGCTTTAAGGCACGGTGTTGGGTCTTTGCGGCATGTCTACTAGTGCATCATGGGATTTCTACTGTGCCAGTCTTACGTGATGAACTATTGGAAGAATTTAAATATTGGAGATTTTAAAATTCTCATCTTTGTTTTCAAATCCGTCCGTGGCCTCACCCCCTCCCTATCTCTGTAATCTCCTTCAGCCCCACAACCCCCTGAGATCGCTGCGCTCCTCTAATTCTGGCCTCCTGAGCATCCCTGATTATAACCGCTCTACCACCGGTGGCCATTCCTTATGTTCTCTAGCCCCTAAGATCTGGAATTCCCTCCCTAAACCTCTCTGCCTCGCTCTCCTCCTTTAAGACGCTCCTTAAAACCTACCTCTTTGACCGAGCTTTTGGTCGCCTGACCTAATATCTCCTTATGTGGCTCGGTGTCAAATTTTGTTTGATAATCGCTCCTGTGAAGCACCTTGGGATGTTTTAATACGTTAAAGGTGCTATATAAATGCAAGCTGTTGGTGTTGTCGTAGGTGTGGAGGCTCCTTGAGGGGTCTGCTGAACATAAGAACATAAGAACATAAGAATTAGGAGCAGAAGTCGGCCATTCGGCCCCTCGAGCCTGCTCCGCCATTCACTGAGATCATGGCTGATCTGATCTTGGCCTCAACTCCACTTTCTAGGGAATTTTGGTAGCACGGTGGCATAGTGGTTAGCACTGTTGCCTCACAGCGCCAGGGACCCGGGTTCGAATCCGGCCTCGGGTGACTGTCTGTGTGGAGTTTGCACATTCTCCCCGTGTTTGCGTGGGTTTCCTCCGGGTGCTCCGGTTTCCTCCCACAGTCCAAAGATGTGCGGGTTAGGTTGATTGGCTATGATAAATTGACCCTTAGTGTTAGGGGCATTAAATACGTGGGGTTACGGGGATAGGGTGGGATATGTGTCGGTGCAGGCTCGATGGGCTGAAATGGCCTCTATCTGCACTGTGGGGTTTCTGTGATTCTGTGATTACAACTAATGCATCCACTATCTCTGCAGCCACCTCTGTTAAGACCCTAGGATGCAGGCCATCAGGTCCAGGGGACTTGTCAGCCTTTAGTCCCGTTAGTTTGCCTAGTACTTTTTCTCTAGTGATCGTGATACTGAAGAGCTGCTTCCGATTCCGTTGGCCACTCTACACATTGCAAATCCTGAAGGTCTTGCCTGTGTGCAAGAAAAAGCCTGTCCTGTTCTAACTGAGGGGCCTTTGTGCCTCTGGGGGGCTTTGCTGATCACCTGGCCAAAGACAAGAGCAGGCAAGTGAACCTGAGAGACCCCCGCCTGTTCTTACACTTCTGGCTACACGCCCCTGCTCAATGTCAATGAACATATGAGGTAAGACAGAATATAACACTAAAGGAAGTGACTTAGACAAATGCCAAGAAAAGTGGTAATCCAGCAGACTGGGATGAATATAGAAACAATAAAGGGACACAATGGCCCAGAAATTTGGGTCGGGGTCTTCCCGCGGGTGCAAGCCCCCGACCTGCAATTATCTACCACGCCGGCCGTTGAGCTGTGGGCCCGCGTGGGATTCTGATCCTGGGCCTGCTCCAACTGCCGGCACGCAGTGCTTGCATATCTCAGGGGCGCAGTTAGTTCGCAGTGTCCCCAGGGATCACGTGGGCCATGGAGAGCCAATCGGAGCAGGGAATGCTTCATTCATAAGTTTGACTCAAACCTATAAATACTATAAGCCCCAAAACATCACTAAAACCTCAAGTAAATTTTTTTTAAATCACATTTTTTAAATAAACTATAAATTACATGAAATAACTATTTTAAACAATAATTTAAATTTTTGAAAAAAATAATTTTATTTTCTAACGGGGCTAAAAATAAACTTACCTTTCTTTAAAGTATTTAAAAATAATAAACCTGTGGAAAAATGTTTTAATTTTAATTAATTCACCACTTACCTTGTAAAAAGCAGGCCTTGCGACTGCTTTTTATATGTGTAACTTCTGGAGACTTACCCTCACGGGAAAACCTGCAAGAAAAACCTAAGTTCGATACACACGCGCTGCCTCTCCCGCGCACGTGTTCGACCTCTGAACCCCTCCTTTCAGGGGATCGGAAGTGCCGGCTTCCCACGCATGCGCAGTGCATGCACAAAACCAGCACTTCCATTGGGCCTACGGGTTAGTACCCCGTGCGTACTCGCCTGTGGAGACCCGAATTTCTGGGCCATTGAGAAGCTGCAAAAAGGAAAAAAAAAACTTGCAAGTAATAAGAGAGTGGCTGAGGGAGCTGTGACCCATTAAAGACAAGACGCATGTGATATTGTAATAGATAACAAGGTAATGGCAGGCTTATTAAACTAATACTTTGTATCCATTTTCACAGTAGAGGAAGAGGATACAATACCAGTGATAGAAAGGAAACTTAAAATAAATCAATGGGAGGAACTTATTGGATTTAATATGTAGCATAAAAAATGGTAATGGAGAAATGAATGGGTCTTGGGATAAATAAATCTCCAGGATCTGATGGTTTCCACCCCAGGGTATTAAAAGGAAGTAGGTAAAGTAATTGCAGTAGCATTAGTTATAATCTTTCAAATCTCTCTTGATTTAGGAGTTGTGCCAATAAACTGGAAAATTGCTAAGGGGACTCCATTATTTAAGAAGGGTGAGAGAGAGAGAAACCAGGCAACTCTCAGTTTAACATCAATTGTGGGGAAGCTACTAGAATCTGTCTTTGACTGAGCCCTTGAGCAAATATGAGCTGATCAGAGAGAGCCAGCATGGATTTGTTAAAGGTAAGTCATGAATGTTGACATTTTTTGAGGATGACGCTAATAAGCTAGGCAAAGGCGTGTCTATGGATGTAATGTATATGGACTTCCAGAAGGCATTCGATAAAGTCCCATACAAAAGATTATTGGCAAAAATGAGAGCGCACGGAATTGGAGGTAGCCTTTTGTCTTGGGTGGGAAATTGGTTGGGACGTAGGAGATAGAGAGTGGGGATAAAAGGAAGGTACACTGATTGATGGGTTGTGACAAGTGGTGTTCTCCAGGGATCTGGTCTGGGGCCTCAGCTTTTCACTATGTTTATTAATGACTTGGACGAAGGAATAGAAAGCTGTATATCCAAGTTTGCTGATGGTACTAAATTAGGAGGGACAGTAAGTAGTGGAAATGGGAGCAGGAAGTTGCAAAAGACATAGACAGAATAGGTGAGTGGGCAAAACTATGGAAAATGGAGTTCATTGTGGGGAAGTGTGAGGTCATCCACTTTGGATTAAGAAAGAGAGATCAGGATATTTTCTAAATGGTGAGACGCTAGAAACGGTGGAGGAGCCGAGAGATTGATGGGTCCAAGTACAAAAATCACTGACAGCTAGTGGACAGGTACAAAAAATAATCAAACCGGTTAATGGAATGTTGGGCCTAGAAATTCAGTTGTTAGCGCCAGCCACTAGCGCCTCAGGAGGAGGAGAACTGGGGTGCTAAGCGGCTAGCGCCCGGGCGCGGCGCGATCTGCGCCTCTCGCGAAATTCAGTTAAGATTTAGCGGTGGCGTAAAACCTTTGCACGCGCTCAGCTGCGCGCGCAGATCCTGACGTCATTTCATGGTGCAACGCCCTTTGTGCGTCCCGAACCAGAAATTCAGTGGCGCTGGCCTATTGTGCGCCTGGCGCCCCCCGTGACTGGTAGAGGGGAACGGTTCCCAGCCGCTGCGGGGCGCGGGGGGCGCTAATTAAAGGGGACTCCTCCTGCAGTATAAATGGCAGTCATTTTGCTCCACTCCTTCTTTGTAAGAGACAGATCTATGGAGAGAGACAAAGGTAGCGAGCTTTCTGGTTTGGCTCAACACTCGCACAGGTACTTGTGGCTTCAGGCCAGAGCTTTGCACTTGTCTTTAACTTCAGTGTCATAGCATTGATTGGAAACATATAAAGGGGGCTGCAATGGGTGGAAACGTTGGCTTGCTGCATTGCATTCAAAGGGCTCAGAGACGCTGTGAGAGAGTGCCAGTCATGGCCAGACGGAGAAGGGCCAACAGGCGTCGGCAAAGGAGGCCTTACCCACCCAGGGTATACCGCCAGCAGTTCTCATATCCAAACATGTCTGAGGAGCAGTGTGTTCGGAGGCTGCGATTCAGAAGGGAGGTGGTCACTGAGATCTGCAGCCACAGCTCAGGAGCAGTGTTGTGTATGTAATATGTGTGCTACTTGAACCTATGGACAGGACTGCACTACTTGTAGGGCGTAGTGATACGCAGTACCACTCCTGGCCATAGGGGTATAAATAGTACTGTGGGTACTGATCTCCCCTCAGTTCCCGCCTGTGGGCATGAAGTAAAGACCTATGTGCAGTCCCTACCTCCAACCAGTAAAGACCTGTTTGAGTTATACGTTTAAGTCTTTGTGTTAATTGTTCAATACAATACACATACCTAACACTGGCGACGAGTCGGTTCGAACCCTGCGGCAGTTATTCCACGGCGGCTTCGTCCAAAGACAGGACGTTGAAGAGAGGTTTCAATCCTCAACACCCCACTCAAAACTGAAGGGCAGCAGAAATCCTGACAGCTTCCAGCGACTGGAAGCGACAGGCATTAGGACCCTGAAGCCTCCATAACCTCGTGGGTAAGCCAGAGCCCGGGAGGGAGCGAGTAAGAGCCGCGCGAGCGGGTGAGCCAGAGGCCGGGAGCCGCTTCAAGTGCGAGGCGCAGCGCGGGCCAGCGATCGGGACCAAAGATAAGGGCCGCACTCGGACTGAAAGGCGCGGCGGCTGCAGAAGCTCAAGGTGCGAGAACCGCTTCGGTCGGGAGCCACTTCACGATCCAGCGATCGCATCCGCTGATAAGGGCCGCACTCGGGGGCTGAAGGGAGACGGCGTCGGGGGACGGGTGAAGACCGCCAAGTGCGGGAAAACCGCCATTTTGTGGGCGGAGGACGACGGCAACAGCGGGAAGCCGCCATGTTTGATAACAAGTAAAGAAAATAAAATCTGAGAAATTGCAAATCTACAATGCCTAAACACGGGAATATTAGCACCTTTGATAGTGACCTCGAAGATTGGGCCATATATGTTGAAAGAGTAAAAAATTATTGTAAGGCCAATAAAATTCGTGACCAAGATAAAGCTCTAACATTATTAAATTTAATGGGTGCGAAGACATACGGGCAATTGAAACACCTGTTATCACCAGATGAACCGGCGGATAAGACGTTCGATGAGATTGTTACTGTCCTGAAAGATCATCTAAACCCCACGCCGCTGATGCTAGCGGAACGATTTAAATTTTACGACAGAAGGCAGCTACAGCATGAAAGCAATGCTGAATATTTGCTGGAATTCCGTAAATTAGCGAAATATTGCCAGTTTGGAACGGGACTGACAGATGCACTACGAGACAAATTTGTGTGTGGTTTATTTAAACAGGATACACAAAAGCGACTGCTCGAGGAGAATGAGCTGACGCTTGAGAAGGTGGTCACTATGGCAGCAGCACACGAAGCCGCAGCGAGAGGCACGGCAGTAATGCAGCTACGGTCACCGGAGCTCAGTGCACACAAATTGGGTGTGAGTTCTGGCAAATGTTATCGTTGTGGAAAGACAACGCATGATCAGAACCAGTGTTGGTTTAAAAACCAAGAATGTAGAACTTGTGGTAGGCTTGGACATATAGCTAGAGTATGCAGGTCAGGGAAGAAGACCAGCAACAAGAAGTCACCGCAAGGAAAATACGCAAAGGTACACAAGGTGACCGAACAGGAGTCCGATTCAGATGCTAGCAGTAATGAACTGGCTAGCTTAAGCTGTAATGAACTGGCTAGCTTAAGAGTACTCAACGCTGGTAAGGGTGCAGACCTCCAGACAATTTGGGTCACTCTTCAGATAGAAGGAGTCCAAGTAAAACTGGAATTGGACACTGGATCGGCATTGACGGTCATAAATAAGAAAGATTACGGAAAGTTATTCCAACATATTCCCCTACAGGATACGGGGATTATATTGAAAACATACACGGGGCAAAGAGTGTACCCCATCGGGAAAATAGAGGTTGCAGTGGTCCACAAGGGCGAAGACAGTCAAATAATGGACTTATATGTGATATCTGAAGGAGGTCCTCCACTACTAGGACGGGAGTGGATTAGGAAAATGAATATGGACTGGCATTTCCTACAAACAATAACGAGTGAGAACTCGGTGAAGATAGTCGGCCCAGACTCTGGAACGGATGATGGTAAGCCCAACTCAGGTGCAAAAGACAAAGTTTCAGCACAGAATTCCACTGAGCAACAACAACATAGTTTAACTGTGGATTCTGAGTCTGGCAAGTCTACTGATGTGCCCATTTCTGAGGGACACCGGGCTCGAACTCAACTCCATTTCAAACTACAACAGCAATTAGAACAAATGCTTCGCCGTTTTGAGCAAGAGTTGAATGCAACGAAAGAGTTCTTTGATATAGAGTTGGAGAATCTGGAAAGACAACAGAAGCAGCTGATGGAGAAAATGGAGCAGGAGCACACAAAACGTCTGATGTCAGAGGAGTTAACGGTCAGCCAACTCCTGCATATGCTGAAGGACAGGACTCTGAAATGGGAAAAACTTGAACACGAACTTCAATATTCAAACGAAAGGGGTTCGGAGCTCTCAAATGTTATTGGAGGAGCTGAGGTGGCAACACAGACTGAGATGACTGCAACAGAGCAGCCCTTGGATGCCAAAAGTACGCTGACTCACGTCAACGTAGAACAACAGACCGCTGAAACAGCTGCTCCGGTAGAGGGATTGAATAGTCCGATCAATCAATCTCCAAAAGAAGTTGAAGTAGTAAAATCTCAAATGAGGTCATTAGTAAACGACTTGCTGAAAGCCCAGAAAAAGCTGGATGCAGAGGTACACATGAAGAAGTCTCTTCAGGAAAGATGTCTGGATTTGGAACAAGAGCTGGCTAACGTCCAGCTGGGTATGGAGGAAATAGACGACCCTCTCACTGGTCTAGCTCAGGACGACACCGAATATTACCATGACCTGGTGGACGACACCGAATATTACGATGTCCTGTCCTGCCCAGCTTGTAACTTCGACTCCCAAAGTGCAGAAATCATGGAGGAGCACCAAAAGTCTACGGAACATCGGGAGAAGCTGGCTCTACGACGGAAACAGGAGGAAGAGAAGGAGGAACTGCGCATGCAGCTGGCAGCTGTGGCAGCTGACAATGGAGCCCAGAGAGTCTCCAAGAAGCAGAAAAGGAAAAGTCGAAACAGAAGATGACCCATCTGAACCATTATTACCTCTACCAGATCACACACGTGGTCCCTCCGAACGGAGCCAATTCAGTTCGGAAGTTCAAACTGTTAAATCCATGGAAGGACTATTGAATGAGTCACTCCAGCAACGTGAACCGACTACACCACAGAGATTGAATCTGTGAACTGTTTCCCGCAGAGACTGAATCTGTGATCTGTTTTGACATGAAGTTATCTATGTATCTATGTTATTCTGTTATGTAAACCTGAAGTTATATATGTATATATGTTATTACGTTATGTTAAATGGGGAGATGACTGTAAAGCTAAGAAGGGAGGAATGTTGTGTATGTAATATGTGTGCTACTTGAACCTATGGACAGGACTGCACTACTTGTAGGGCGTAGTGATACGCAGTACCACTCCTGGCCATAGGGGTATAAATAGTACTGTGGGTACTGATCTCCCCTCAGTTCCCGCCTGTGGGCATGAAGTAAAGACCTATGTGCAGTCCCTACCTCCAACCAGTAAAGACCTGTTTGAGTTATACGTTTAAGTCTTTGTGTTAATTGTTCAATACAATACACATACCTAACAAGCAGGACGTCTCTGTCAGTGGCAGTGAAGGTGACAGTGGCTCTCAACTTCTATGCCACCGGCTCCTTCCAATCCGCTACTGGGGACATTTCCAACATCTCCCAGTTCGCGGTACATTGCTGCATCCGCCAGGTGACCAATGCCCTTTTCAGAAGGAGACATCAGTTCATCTCCTTCCCCATGACCGTGGACAAGCAGCAAGAGCGTGCAATGGGCTTTGCAGCATTTGCGGGCTTCCCCATGGTGCAGGGCGCCATTGACTGCACGCATGTGGCTTTGCGGGCACCTCTACAGAACGCTCAACGTGCAGTTGGTGTGTGACCACAGGCAGCTCATCCTAGCTGTCAATGCCCGCTTTCCAGGCAGCAGCCACGATGCCTTCATCCTGCGCCAGACTTCTGTGGCAGACATGTTCGAGGCCCAGCCTCACCCATGAGGATGGCTTCTCGGGGACAAAGGCTATCCTTTGTGCACCTGGCTGATGACCCCGCTCCGTGCACCCAGCACCTCTGCTGAAGAGCGATACAGCCATCAAGCAACCAGGAACATCATTGAGCAAACAATCGGCGTGCTGAAGCAACGGTTCCGCTGTCTGGATCGTTCCGGGGGAGCCCTACAGTACTCGCCTGAGCGAGTCTCCCATTTCGTTGTCGTGTGCTGCATGCTGCACAACCTGGCTATCCGCAGGACTCAGCCACTGCCAGCAGACATTGGAGGACCACCAGAGGAGGAGGAGGAGGAGGAGGAGGAGGAGGAGGAGGAGCACCAGCACAGGAGGGAGGCAGAAAGTGCAAGGGCCGCCCGTCGGCGGCTTATTGCAAGTCGGTTCTAGGCCCCCTCTCAGGGAATGGCTTGTGCCAATGGCAGAAGATGAATGTAGCCGCTCCACAAGCCCTCAGCCGAGCAGGGCAACCAGGACTTCCAAAAGAAAGCATGGACAGTGCGATTTAAGAAAATGTTTTACTGTGATACCTCTGTGCCCTTCCCACATGACAAACTAATGGAGAGAAACCCCCACAAAAACACAAATACACCAGTCTCGGCCTTTATATATAAAACAAATACACCAGTCTCGGCCTCTATATATAAAACAGCACATTTGGCCACACCTTCTACTTTTTCCCCTGCGAGGGTGATCCGCCTCGCTGCCGCGAGTGGCCCCTGCCCGCCCTGCAGCTCCTCCTCAATGGGACCCCAGTAGCTGCAGCAAGGCTGGGGGAAGGCTGCTGAGGGTCAGATGGTGAGACGGCAGATGCCCTGGGGGGTCGGCCTGGACCAGCTCTAGGCCTGGAGGGGCTGGCTGCTGACTGCTCCAACTCTGCTTGGGCAGCAGCAGTCTGTCCAACGGCTGGTGGCAGCTGCAATGGAGGAGTGACAGTGTTGGCTGCAGGAATGCTGCCAACCTGACAGAGCACAGGCACTCCCTGGTCGGCTGATACACTGGCACTCTCACAGGCCAGCACTGCAGCATGTGCAGCAATCTGCTGAAGCACAGACTGCTGGGCTGCTGCGGCGCGGCGAGTGCCCCGGCGATGCCTGGCCGATCCAGCGAGGGTGGCAGCAGTTAGTGCCCGTGTGGCCCTGATCTGTGTCTGCATGACACCAGCCAGTGAATGGACGGCACGACTGAGCACTTGGCTAGAAGCCGCCTGTGATGCAGTGAAGTCCTGCTGACTCGTGGCTTGTGCTGCCGCTAAGTCGTGCAGACTCCTGGCCTGTGCTGCACTGAATTGTTGCAGACTCCTGGCCTGTGCTGCCGCGACGTCCTGCAGACTCCTGGCCTGTGCTGCCCCAAATTCCTGCACACTCCTTCCCAGTGACTCTATGGAGTCAGGCATCCTTGCCACTGCAGCCATGAGCTCAGTGTGCCTGCGCTCAGCCTGGGCGCCCATTTCCGCTAGGAGCCGCACCTCCTCTGCGCTCACCGTAGCAGGACTGGAGGCCGCACTCACCCTCCGGGGAGAAGGCCGCCGAGCTTCCCCACTCCTCCCGCGTTGCTGCAGCCCGCTGGTCCCCGGAGCTTCACTATCCTCCGACCCTTCCCCCCTGCTCCCCTCCAGGGAAGACGTGTCACCATCATGGCCATGGGCTGCCTCGGCTGAGGGTGTCCCTGATGGGCTGGCTTCCTCTTCCTCCTCCTCTATGTCTGACTCGGACACAGTGCCAGCTTGAGGGGCCGCCTCCTCACCTGGCGATTCACCATCTGAAAGCAGGGAGGCACAAGAGTTGCTTTAGAGTGAGGACAGGGCGGCAGCGAGGGAGGCATGAGTGCTGCTATGCACTGCATTGGTTTGAGAGTGGCAAAGGATGCTGGTGTGAGGCGCAAGTGGAAAGAGAGAGGTCAAAAAGGTGATGACCTTACCATTGGTGCCCAGATCAGGGTCGGCATCTCCAGTGGCAACGGGGCCAATCAGCCGGCCTGCCATGATCCGCTCCACTCACTGCTCTAGGTCGCTGAGCTGTTTCAGGTCAGGACGGCTTCCCCCAGTCTGTCGCTGCTGTCTTCTGTTATGCGCCAGCTTGCCCTGCAAGAGAAAGGACGGCCTCTAAGTACAGTGTGAAGCCCTGATCTTGCCTGCACTGCCTCCCATGGTGGAATAGCCCTGACAGTGTCAAGCCCTGATCTTGCCTGCACTGCCTCCCATGGTGGAATAGCCCTGACAGTGTCAAGCCCTGATCTTGCCTGCACTGCCTCCCATGGTGGAATAGCCCTGACAGTGTCAAGCCCTGATCTTGCCTGCAGTGCCTCCCATGGTGGAATAGCCCTGACAGTGTCAAGCCCTGATCTTGCCCGCACTGCCTCCCATGGTCGATTAGTCCTGACAGTGTCAAGCCCTGATCTTGCCCGCACTGCCTCCCATGGTCGAATAGCCCTGACAGTGTCTAAAGTCCTGAATGTGCAAGTGCTTTTCATGACAGTCCCATAGCTGCTGGATGAGGGCTGGCCATTAGGGCTTTCAGGTCCATTTGGCCATAAAGTGAGGTGCACATGCAGGGATGAGGAGGATACTGGAAAGGGTACTCACCCTGACAACCCGAGTGAGGCCGTTGAACTTTTTCCGGCATTGGGCTGGTGTCCTGCCAACCACGCTGTTGGACGTGACCCTGTTTACCACATCCCTCCATGCTTTCCGATATTCGGCGGGCAGCGGCCTCCTGCCACCCTCAGGGAAGAGGACATGGCGCCTGCGGTCCACTGCGCCAACCAGCAGCCTCAGGTCACCCTCACCGAAGCGCTGCGCTCTCTCCCTGGCCTTCTCCATTCTCCTGGGCGTGGAGCAGTTCCAGAAGCAGTGTTCAGGCCTTGCCTTAGGGCTGCAGTGTGCAGGGCGTGGCAGCCAAGCAATTCCACCCTCCCCCTTTAAGTGCTGACCAGCACCTGACTGTCTGCCCTCAATGAGCAACTCGCCGCACCTGCGCTGCGCCCGCCTTCGGTGTTTGCGCCCCGGATCGCCGGCTTAGCGCCTAATGATAGTCGTGCATCGCCTGCTTTAGCGCAGCAGCAACCTCTTGGGGCGATGCAACTGAATATCGGCGAAGGTGGCGCTAAGTTGCACCGGGCGCAAAAGTTAGCGAACGCCATGCTGTAGCGCCCCAAACGTGGCGATACTGAATTTCTAGGCCTTGGTCTTTATCTCAAGAGGGTTGAAATACAAAGGGGAAGAAGTTATGCTACAGCTGGACAGAGCATTCAGCTCTGGGCCCCGCACCTCAGGAAGGACACATTGGCCTGGGAGGGGGAGCAGCGCAGATTCACCAGAATGATACCCCGGCTAAAAGGGTTCAATTATGAGGACAGGTTGCACAGACTAGGCTTTTCTTTGCTTGATTATACAAGGTTGAGGGGTGAACTGATCGAGGTGTTTAAGATGTTAAAGAGATTTGATACAGTAGGTCGAGAGAAACGATTTCCTCTGGTGGGGGAATCAAGAATAAGGGGGCACGATCTTAAAAGTAGAGCCAGGCTGTTTAGGTGGGAAATCAGGAAGCACTTCTTCACACAAAGGGTAGTAGAAATCTGGAACACTCTCCCCCCAAAAGGTTGCATTTCTATATCACCTTTCACGATCTGAGGACATTCCAAAGCTCTTTATAGACAATGAAGTACTTTGAAGTGTAATCACTGTTGTAAAGTGGGAAACACTACTTGAATGGCAGCACAGGCTCGAGGGGCTGAATGACCTAATTTTCCAATCTCTCAAAGTACTCAATAGTCCTGTGGGTGTTAGCCCTGGCTGCCACTTCCTGTCAGGCTTGCTGCGCCACTCCTGTCTGGGAGGGTGCCCTCCATTCACATTCAAAAGTATCTTCACATCGCCATCCACTAAAGGGGCTTGAGTTCCGAGCTGTTGCCCATTTTCCGTCTCCACACTCCTGCTGGCATCCATTGTTTTTTTGTCCTTCAGATATTTTTCACTAGCCAAAAATATTTTGCGCTCCCCATGTGGCCACATGCCCTTAAGCAGCCTCTTGCCTTTCATCTGCTGCTGTAGCCCTTAATGCTGCAGCAGGTGTGCACAAACCCCGCCCCCCCCCCACCCCACGCCCCCGCTGCACTGCGCGTATTTCAGGCAGGAAACTCACACTGAATCTTGTAGCTGCAGGATCCTAGTTGGCAGCTTGGCTCAGAAGCTTTGTGGGTTGAAGCCCCGCTCCAGGACTGGAACATGTAATCTAAGCTGACTCACCAGAGGGAGTGCTACATTATGGCTGAGATGCTAAACTGATGACCTGTCTACCCACGCAAGGAGGTGTTAAAGATCCCATCCAATAGCCCGGTGTCCAGGCCAGCATTTCCTCCCTCAACCACCACAAACAGATTAACTGCTCATTCTTTCATTCAACGGGCCCTCCTTTGTGCTGTAAACCTCTTGGGTTCTGCAGCATCTGGAGCAGGGCAATGGGGTTTGTTTTGTATTGTTCGAGCAAACAGCTGGAATAGATGGGCTAAATTTGCCTTCTGTGCTGTAAACTAGGGCTGTACGATTGACTTTGCTTGACATAGATCTGAGCTCAGAGAATCTACTGTAGGAGTGTGAACTGTGCACAACGTGACAGATTTCCAGCAAAGGCAAATATTCATAAACCTATCTGAACAAGGGGTAGAAACTTGCCTTCGGAGATTTTCTTTTCCAGGCCCCCACCTGTTCTGCGCTCTCGCCCAAGGCACAAGTCTACACCCATGCTTTTCTTGTTTTACTCCTTTCTCTAGGGTACAGTTTGTTGAATTCTGACAACCTTCTAGTACAAAGAAAGAAAGACTTTCATTTCTATAGCGCCTTTCGCAACCTCAGGATGTCCCAAAGCGCTTTACAGCCAATCAAGTACTTTTTGAAGTGTAGTCACTGTTGTAATGTAGGAAACGTGGTAACCAATTTGCGCACAGCAAGCTCCCACAAATGGCAATGTGATAATGACTAGATAATCTGTTTTAGTGATGTTGGTTAAGGTACAAATCTTGGCCAGGACACCGGGGAGAACGCCCGTGCTCTTCTCTGAAATAGTACCGTGGGAACTACTTACATCCACCTGAGAGTGTTTGACGTCTCATCTGAAAGACGGCACCTCCGACAGTGCGGCACTCCGTCAGCACTGGGAGTGTTGGCCTAGATTTTTTGTGCTCAAGTCTCGGGAGTGGGACGTGAACCCACAACCTCTGACTCAGATGCAAGAGTGCGACCCACTGAACCACGGCTGACTGCGTTGTGTTTCATCACGTGTGAGCCTAGCCAATGAATGTTGGCAGGCTATTTGACTATGGAGTGCATTGCAGGTGAGCCTGATCCCATCAGCATCCAACATGCACACTTTCCAGACAGCAGTTAGGAGTGGGAGCCCTGGGTGAGTGGTCCTTCCCCAATCCACGGGTGATGAGGCCAATTGTAGTCCCCCAACTGCTGACCTCGCTGAGGTCAGCCAACTCAGGACAGACCTTCCTAGTCTGTGTGGCTCAATTACACATGACACGACATCTACCCCCTGAGCTGCTTTACTGGTGCAGTTGTCCATCAGTGTTATGAAGCTGGCTACACACTCACACGACCTTAACATGGCACAGGGAGTTTGAAAGGCCTGTTACAAATTTGGGGCCAACGGTAGATATTCAGTCCGGTTCAACATCACCAGCTGTTCTCTTAAGCAGATGTCCCTTATCATTTGGAGGACACCTCTATATCTAGTTAAAGGTTAAAGGTCAAAGGTTAGCGTGACCTGGGGACCGCAACAATAAGACCCTACATTGTGTGTACTGGATGCTATGATGTCACATACTCTGGCTTGTGCATTCTCGTATCTTTTGGAAGGCGAACTGAAGAGCACTCTAGTAATAGGAGGCCGATTGTGAACTAACAAATGAAATATATGAATGAACATCTACCAGCGAAGTGTAGTTATTTCCCATCACTCCTCGTAACATCAGAATAAGTTAAATTCGCTGTACAAGTCAGTGGCCCCTGAACTAACTGACACTTACCAAGCTCTTACATTCATTCCTCAGCTTATAGCCTGGAGAGAGAGCAAAACCTCTCCTCTTCTCTTATTCTTCTAGACTCAAGCTATAGACTGACCTGTCCAGTGAGAGATCGCAAGAAGGTTGGCCTCTGAAGCCCCCCTCAACTATCTGTGTGGACATTGGCTCACTGAGCTGCCAAGTAAAGCTACCACCTTGAATTAGAAACCCCCTCCTTTTGGTGTGGGACCAGTCCCAACTGCATTAAAACAAAAGGAAAATAATGCGGATGCTGGAAATCTGAAATCAAAAGAGAAATGCTGGAAATGCTCTGGTCAGGCAGCATCTGTGGAGCGAGAACAAAAGGGAAGGCCTGTGATAGGGACGAAGGCAGGAGTGATTAAATGACATTGAGTTCAACAATTTTAGATCATAACCGCTCCTCCCATTTTTTTTTGGTAACAGTTGCTGGTAATGGTTCTGCTGTTGCCATTTAATTCTCCTCTAGACCCATATTTTGTTTGAAGTCACACAACACCAGGTTATAGTCCAACAGCTTTATTTGAAGTCACAAGCTTTTGGAGCGCTGCTCCTTCATCAGGTGAAGTGGAAAGATGCATAAAAACACAGCTTATATAGTCAGAGAATAATGTCAGATGTTTACAGGTAATCTTTCTAACTGCCATTTATCACACCTCGGCAGAGAGATAATCACAGCAATCAAAGGTGTGAATGGTGTCCAAACAGGTCAGTCAGGAAAACATTACATCAAAGAACAATGAGGTGGGGTCACAAGGGGTCAAATGTTGCAGATGCTGGGGTCTGTATGAAAAACAAAAAACATTTTTTTTTGTTGGAAATCACAGCAGGTCTGGCCGCATCTGTGTAGAGAGAACAAGCCAACGACGACTCGAGTCTGGATGATCCTACGTCAGGTGGGGTTACATGTAGTGTGACATGAACCCAAGATCCCGGTTGAGGCCGTCCTCATGAGTGCGGAACTTGGCTATCAGTTTCTGCTCTGCGATTTTGCGTTGTCGTGTGTCTTGATGGCCGCCTTGGAGAATGCTTACCCGAAGATTGGAGGCTGAATGTCCTTGACTGCTGAAGTGTTCCCCGACTGGGAGGGAACACTCCTGCCTGGCGATTGTTGCGCGGTGTCCGTTCATCCGTTGTCGCAGTGTCTGCATGGTCTCGCCGATGTACCATGCTCCGGGGCATCCTTTCCTGCAACGTATGAGGTAGACAACATTGGCCGAGTCACATGAGTATGTACCATGTACCTGGTGGGTGGTGTCCGCACGTGTGATGATGGTAACTGTGTTGATGATCTGGCATGTCTTGCAGAGGTTGCCGTGGCAGGGTTGTGTGGTGTCGTGGTCGCTGTTCTCCTGAAAGCTGGGTAATTTGCTGCGAACGATGGTCTGTTTGAGGTTAGGTGGCTGTTTGAAGGTGAGTAGTGGAGGCGTGGGGATGGCCTTAGCGAGGTGTTCGTCATCATCGATGACATGTTGAAGGCTGCGAAGAACATGGCGTAGTTTCTCCACTCCGGGGAAGTACTGGATGACGAAGGGTACTCTGTTGGTTGTGTCCCGTGTTTGTCTTCTGAGTAGGTCTATGCGATTTTTTGCTGTGGCCCGTCGGAACTGTCGATCGACGAGTCGAGCGTTATATCCCGTTCTTACGAGGGCGCCTTTCAATGTCTGTAGGTGTCCATCGCGTTCCTCCTCGTCTGAGCAGATGCTGTGAATTCGCAGGGCTTGTCCATAGGGGATGGCTTCTTTAACGTGGTTAGGGTGGAAGCTGGAGAAGTGGAGCATCCTGAGGTTGTCCGTGGGCTTGCGGTAGAGTGAAGTGCTGAGGTGTCCGTCTTTGATGGAGATTCGTGTGTCCAAGAATGAAACCGATTCTGAGGAGTAGTCCATGGTGAGTTTGATGGTGGGATGGAACTTGTTGATGTTATCGTGTAGTCTTTTCAGTGATTCTTCGCCGTGGGTCCATAGGAAGAAAATGTCGGCGATGTATCTGGTGTATAGCGTTGGTTGGAGGTCCTGTGCAGCGAAGAGGTCCTGCTCGAACTTGTGCATGAAGATGTTGGCGTATTGGGGTGCGAATTTGGTCCCCGTGGCTGTTCCGTGTGTTTGGGTAAAGAACTGGTTGTCGAAGGTGAAGACATTGTGGTCAAGGATGAAGCGGATGAGTTGTAGGATGGCGTCTGGAGATTGGCTGTGGTTGGTGTTGAGTACTGAGGCTGTCGCAGTGATGCCGTCATCATGGGGGATACTGGTGTAGAGTGCCGAAACGTCCACCGTGGCGAGGAGTGTTCCTGGTTCAACTGGTCCGTGGGTGCTGAGTTTCTGTAAGAAGTCTGTAGTGTCGCGACAGAAGCTGGGGGTTCCCTGTACGATGGGTTTCAGGATGCCCTCGACGTATCCAGAGAGGTTCTCACACAGGGTTCCGTTGCCTGATACGATAGGACATCCGGGTGTGTTGGCTTTGTGTATCTTTGGGAGGGAGTAGAAGTCTCCCACGCGGGGAGTACATGGGATGAGAGCGCGTAGGATGCTTTGAAGGTCTGGATCGAAGGTCTTGATCAGTCTGTTGAGTTGGCGGGTGTGTTCTTTGGTCAGATCTGTGGGTAACTGTCTGTAGTGTTCCTGGTTGCCCAGTTGTCGGTATGCTTCTTTGCAATAGTCCGTTCTGTTCTGTATGACGATGGCTCCTCCTTTGTCTGCTGGTTTGATGACGATGTTGCGGTTGGTCTTGAGAGCGTGGATGGTGTTGCGTTGTGCTCGGGTGACATTCTGGACTGTCTTGTGAGTGCGGCTGATGAATCTGGCGTTGATGCGTCTCCTGACAGCTTGAGCATACATGTCAAGCTTAGGGCAGCGACCCTCCGGAGGTGTCCAATTTGACTCTTTCTTCTTCGGTTACTGCACTGCGGATCCCTCTGTCTGCTGTTCAGGATCATTGATTGTCTCATTGGGTTCGCTGCTGACATCTTGGGATTTGTGGAAGAATTCCCGGAGCCTCATTCTCCTGATGAATTCCTCTGTGTCTGCCGCGAGACCGATGGGGTCCATTTTGGTGGTGGGGCAGAAATTGAGCCCTCGGCTGAGAACTTCAATTTCATCTGGTTGAAGGGTGTGGTCGGACAAGTTGATGATGGACTTCCCTGTGGTTTCAACCGTGGTACCGGGGGAGGCTTGGTTGCTGCTGGTGGTGATGCCGAGTTTCTCAAGCTTCCTGTTCTTGGTGTGCATGTAGGCAGTGTAGTTCCGTTGCCTCGTCTGTTTGGCAGTGTCTTGTAGCTGGTCTACTGTGTCCTGAGCACAGGCTGAGAACATGGACTCTATCGCGGTTTCGAGGTTGCGGCGTCTGCTGTAGAGCTGGTGTACGAGATGGTTGAGGAGTGTGCGAGAGGTACGACGGCAGAGTCTCTCAGCGTAGTCTGTGTTGTAGGTCGACTTGAGTGGGTTCGTGATCTGTAGTCCACGGCGAAGTATCACTGAAAAGACTACACGATACATCAACAAGTTCCATCCCACCATCAAACTCACCATGGACTACTCCTCAGAATCGGTTTCATTCTTGGACACACGAATCTCCGTCAAAGACGGACACCTCAGCACTTCACTCTACCGCAAGCCCACGGACAACCTCAGGATGCTCCACTTCTCCAGCTTCCACCCTAACCACGTTAAAGAAGCCATCCCCTATGGACAAGCCCTACGAATACACAGCATCTGCTCAGACGAGGAGGAACGCAATGGACACCTACAGACGCTGAAAGATGCCCTCGTAAGAACGGGATATGACGCTCGACTCGTCGATCGACAGTTCCGACGGGCCACAGCAAAGAATCGCATAGGCCTCCTCAGAAGACAAACACGGGACACAACCAACAGAGTACCCTTCATCGTCCAGTACTTCCCCGGAGCGGAGAAACTACGCCATGTTCTTCGCAGCCTTCAACATGTCATCGATGACGACGGACACCTCGCTAAGGCCATCCCCACGCCTCCACTACTCGCCTTCAAACAGCTGCCTAACCTCAAACAGACCATCGCTTGCAGCAAATTACCCAGCTTTCAGGAGAACAGTGACCACGACACCACACAACCCTGCTACGGCAACCTCTGCAAGACATGCCAGATCATCAACACAGATACCATCATCACACGTGAGGACACCACCCACCAGGTACATGGTACATACTCATGTGACTCGGCCAATGTTGTCTACCTCATACGTTGCAGGAAAGGATGCCCCGGAGCATGGTACATCGGCGAGACCATGCAGACACTGCGACAACGGATGAACGGACACCGCGCAACAATCGCCAGGCAGGAGTGTTCCCTCCCAGTCGGGGAACACTTCAGCAATCAAGGACATTCAGCCTCCGATCTTCGGGTAAGAATTCTCCAAGGCGGCCTTCGAGACACACGACAACGCAAAATCGTAGAGCAGAAACTGATAGCCAAGTTCCGTACGCATGAGGACGGCCTCAACCGGGATCTTGGGTTCATGTCATGCTACATGTAACCCCACCTGACGTAGGATCATCCAGACTCGAGTCGCCATTGGCTTGTTCTCTCTACACAGATGCGGCCGGACCTGCTGTGATTTCCAGCAAAAAAAATGTTTTTTTGTCTGTTTTTTGTTTTTCATACAGACCCCAGCATCTGCAACATTTGACCCCTTGTGACCCCACCTCATTGTTCTTTGATGTAATGTTTCCCTGACTCACCTGTTTGGACACCATTTACACCTTTGATTGCTGTGATTATCTCTCTGCCGAAGTGTGATAAATGGCAGTTGGAAAGGGTACCTGTAAACATCTGACATTATTCTCTGACTATATAAGCTGTGTCTTTATGCATCTCTCCACTTCACCTGACGAAGGAGCAGCGCTCCGAAAGCTTGTGATTTCAAATAAAACTGTTGGACTATAACCTGGTGTTGTGTGACTTCTTACATTTGTCCACCCCAGTCCAACACCGGCATCTCCACACCATATTTTGTTTCTTTACTGTCCCATTACTATCCCCTTTTGCTAACACCATCATCCCTTTTCTCATTTAATCGCTCCTGCCTTCCACCCTATCACAGACCTTCCCTTCTGTTCTTTCCTCCCCTCCTCCCTTTCCCTGCCTCTGTATTTTTTTTATTTGTTTATGAGATGTGGGTGTCGCGGGCAAGGCCGACATTTATTACCCATCCCTAATTGCCCTTGAGAAGGTGGTGGTGAGCTGCCTTCTTGAACCGCTGCAGTCCGTGTGGTGAAGGTACTCCCACAGTGCTGTTAGGGAGGGAGTTCCGGGATTTTGACCCAGCGACGATGAAGGAGCGGCCAATATATTTCTAAGTCAGGATGGTGTTTGACTTGGAGGGGAACTTGGAGGTGGTGGTGTTCCCATGTGCCTGCTGCCCTTGTCCTTCTAGGTGGAAAAGGTCACGGGTTTGGGAGGTGCTGTCGAAGAAGCCTTGGCGAGTTGCTGCAGTGCATCTTGTAGATGGTACACACTGCAGCCACAGTACACCGGCGGTGGAGGGAGTGAATGTATAAGGTGGTGGATGGGGAGCCAATCAAGCAGGCTGCTTTGTCCTGGATGGTGTTGAGCTTCTTCAGTGTTGTTGGAGCTGCACTCATCCAGGCAAGTGGAGAATATTCCATCACACTCCTTACTTGTGCCTTGTAGATGGTGGAAAGGCTTTGGGGAGTCAGGAGCTGAGACACTAGCTGCAGAATACCTAGCCTCTGACCTGCTCTTGCAGCCACAGTATTTGTGTGGCTGGTTTCTGGTCAATGGTGACCCCCAGGATATTGATGGTGGGGGATTCAGTGATGGTAATGCCATTGAATGTCAAGGGATGGTGGTTACAGATTGTGGTGGAAAACTATTCTGCTGCTGCTGATGGCCCACAGTGCCTCATGGATGCCCAGTTTTGAGCTGCTAGATCTGTTCTAAATCTATCCCATTTAGCACGGTGGTAGTGCCACACAACACAATGGAGGGTGTCCTCAGTGTGAAGATGGGACTTTGTCTCCACAATGACTGTGCGGTGGTCACTGCTACCAATACTGTCATGGACAGATACATCTGCGACAGGTAGATTGGTGAAGATGAGGTCAAGTAGGTTTTTCCCTCGTGTTGATTCTCTTACCACCTGCCGCAGGCCCAATCTGGCAGCTACATCATTCAGGACTCGGCCAGCTCGGTCAGTATTGATGCTACAGAGCCACTCTTGGTGATGGACATTGAAGTCCCCACTCCCAGAGTGTGTTGCTTAAAACCTATTACATCTCTAACTTTTCCCAGGTCTGATGTCAGAAAATCTTTCATTTACACAGCGCTTTCACGACCACAGGATGCCCCAAAGCACTTCACAGCCAATGAAGTACTCTTTGGAGTGTAGTCACTGTTGTAATGTAGGGAACACGGCAGCCAATTTGCGCACAGCAAGCTCCCACAAACAGCAATGAGATAACGATCAGATAATCTCTTTTTAGTGATGTTGATTGAGGGATAAATGTTGGCCAGGACAGGCTATTAATAGGTTTAAAAATCCTATTCTGTAAAGTGCACTATAGATAAAGAGGTAGGGGTGTGTGGCAAGGTTACGGAGTGCATGAGGGAGATAAGCAGCTGAATAGACCGGGTATTTTTAGATCTGTGCTGAGTTAACTGCCCTCAACTGGGGATAGGATTTGGGGCTCTTGATGCACCTGAGCTTGGGTGGGGGCGAGGGGGCACAGAACCAGACAAGGCTCCTGCTCCTAATGGTCATCCAGTGGCTGCTGCTGAAGATACTGGGTGAGCATCCATTCAGACAGCAATGTCACTTGCTCACGGTCTAGACTCACATGAAGATTGGTATCATTTGGACAAGGTACTGGATAGATACCGGCGCTGTAGATTTACAAAAAACAAGGGTTTTTAATAAAATAGTGACTTTACTGTGAGGGGGGGCAGAGGTGAAAGGGAACATACAAGGGGAGAGGGTTTGTGTGGTGTATGTGCCTTTAAGAGCCCCAGGTGTGCTGTAATGCCTGTAATTGCCACTCGGGCTATATAAGCCTGAGTATTGTGTATATCCGTTAGAACCCCCCCCCAGATTTTGTTTAGTAAATACCTATGAACCAACTCCTGTCTTCAGTGTCTTTATCAACACACGGACACTACAGTTTGTGACTACATCAGTCAGGGAACGAGATGCCCCCCCACCTCCCCCCCGCCCCCCCCCCCGCCAGCCATCACTCTACTATTGAAACTACTTCTCTACGTGATCAAAGAACGCTATTTAAATGTCACCTTATTTATAAACACATTTTTCTAATTGTAATCTCCTACGCCTTTGCTCGAAGGACGGTGTCGTAGCCGTGATGTTTACCCTGTGCTTCAGATGGCTCCTGGGGGAGACTGCGTGGGTGGTGCAGCCAGCACCTGGGTCTGGGCCGGCGTCCCCTCGCACGTTGGCGATTCCCAGTCTCGCTGTGGGGAGGGAGGCAAATGGAAGGGTTGGTGGCCCCAGGCTGCTCACGCGAGTCTCTTTAGAGCCCCAGAGGCGAGACCCCCGCACTTGGGGATCTCTACACAAACTGCAATTTTTTTCTTCGTGTTCACATATAGAAAGTTCCTTTTTAGTGAAGTTTTGCTCCGGAATATTGCTGTTGCTTTGCAGTTCAACCAATCGATTAGGCACTATACAGCCTTCTGTGCTCAACATCGAGTTCAACAATTTCAGACTATAACCCCTGCCCCCATTTTTCAGGCTGTATTATTCTGCCATCCCCATTTGCCACATTTAATCTTACCTACCTCCTACCCTAGCACAGACTGTTCCTTCAGATCCTCCCCCTCCTCCCCCCTCCCTGCCTCTGCACCTGCTTAATATCTGTTACATCTCTAACCTTTTCCAGTTCTGATGAAGGGTCCCAGACCTGAAACGTTAACTCTGTTTCTCTTTCCACGGATGCTTCCTGACCTGCTGAGTGCTTCCAGCATTTTCTGTTGTTATTTCAGATTTCCAACATCCGCAGGATTTTGCTATTGTAATAACATTTTGAGATTGGTCTGGAAGGGATTTGGGTTTAATTTGTGTTATGACGTTGGTATGAATGTAGATTCAGTTCACAAAGGGTTGCCATAACCTTGAATTTTTAGCCATCGCTCTGGGGGTTCCACTGATCTCCCACTGAGGTGGAAATTAGGAGAGTCCTGCCTCGGAAATTCGGGGCCTCTGCTTGTAAACTACTCCACTACTTTCCTGCTTCCTCCATTTCCCCCTCCCCACCCCCTGCTCCCAGCATCCCCTGAAGGTGCTGACCTTCCCTGGGGTTTGGGTTCCTTGGGTTCTGGTGGCCCTCTAATACCTCATCCAAGTGGCCACTCTTCACGTGTGGGCCTCAACCGTGAATCCTAGGAGGCCATTCGACTTTGGTGGGCATCCCAGCTGGGCCTGATCCTGTCCAAAGTCCATGTTTGCACACACACACACACACACACACACACAAACACACACAGACACGCACACACACGCAGACGCGCACATGCACACACGTTCCAGCAGGATTCACTGGGTTGGGACCAGGAGTGGCTGCCCCCTGACCTTTTATGCTCCTCCCTAAACCAGTGACACTGAGGCCAAGGGCCATCTTGGCAGAGCTCTGACTGGGGATCAAAACTGGTACCTTTCTGGTCTGTTTGGCTCAGTTCCCAACAGGACAGTATATTTACCGACTTATCCACCATGGAACCTCGCACTTTGCAACCTTGTATGAAGGGTTGTTCATAAGAACATAAGAAATAAGAGCAGGAGTAGGCCATACGGCCCCTCGAGCCTGCTCCACCATTCAATAAGATCATGGCTGATCATCGACCTCAACTCCACTTTCCCGCCCGATCCCCATATCCCTTGATTCCCCTAGAGTCTAAAAATCTCTCGATCTCAGCCTTGAATATACTCAACGACTCAGCATTCACAGCCCTCTGGGGCAGAGAATTCCAAAGATTCACAACCCTCTTGAGTGAAGAAATTCCTCCTCATCTCAGTCTTAAATGACTTACCCTGAGACTATGCCCCCTAGTTCTAGACACTCCAGCCAGGGGGAAACAACCTCTCAGCATCTACCTTGTCAATCCCCTTCAGAATCTTGTGTGTTTCAATGAGATCACCTCTCATTCTTCTAAACCCCAGAGACTATAGGCCCATTCTACACAATCTCTCCTCATAGGACAGCCCTCTCATCCCAGGAATCAATCTAGTGAACCTTCGTTGCACCGCCTCCAAAGCAAGTATATCCTTCCTTAGATAAGGAGACCAGAACTGTGCCCAGTACTCCAGGTGTGGTCTCACCAAGGCCCTGTACAATTGTAGCAAGACTGCCTTACTTTTATACTCCAACTCCCTTGTAATAAAGGCCAACATGCCATTTGCCTTACTAATTGCTCACTGTACCTGCATGTTAACTCTCTGTGTTTCTTGCACGGGAACACCCAAATCTCCCTGAACACCAACATTTGATAGTTTCTCACCATTTAAAAAAATATTTCTGTTTTTCTATTCTTCCGACCAAAATGAATAACTGCACATTTCCTCACATTATACTCCATCTGCCACCTTCTTGCTCACTCAATTAACCTGTCTATATCCCTTTGCAGATTCTTTGGGGGGAAAATTCAGTACCTTAGCGCCTCCCACTGGTGCTAATGGGGCACTGAATCCAGCGACGCACGGCAAATCTGGACCCCCCGTTGCGCCACCGGTACGATGTACCACCGGGAACTTCAACGCCAGGATCATGACGTCAGTGAGCGTGCAATGCTCACTCGATGCCCGATCTGCAAAATTGATTGTCGCCACCTATTTTAGCACCTCGACCGAACAGCGACAGGGAGAGCTGGCATCAAGCAGGTGGAAGCCAGCTCCAGGGATGTTATTTAGAGGGATCATGAGTAATTAATGGAGTTTCAGTGGTTTCTTGTCAGTTTCACATATTCCAACAGTTTCATTCAGTAATTTAAAGGTTCTTTTGTATCAGGAGTGTTGTGGCAACTAAAAAGTAGCTACATTTATTCTTAAAAAAATCAAACTGCTACACTTGGTAACATTAATGGGGGCTGTATTGGCATTCGACCTGACCCTCCAGGATCTACGGTGGGGGGAGCGGAGGCATCGAGAAAGACTGGAGCATGTGCCCAGAGGGAGGAGGAGGGCCATTTGAGCTTTCACCAGGAGGCCTTACCCTCCGAGGGTATTCCAACAGCACTTCTCCTACCTCCAATTAAGCGAGGAGCAGTGTATTAGATGGCTCCACTTCACCAAGGAGGTGGTCACAGAACTCTGCCAACTCCTGCAACCAGACCTCGAGCATCAGATCAGGGCGACCATGGCTCTCTCAGTGACAGTCAAGGTCACCGTCGCTTTCTTCACCAGCGGATTCTCCCAGTCTGCAACAGGAGATATAGCTAACATCTCACGGTTCGCCGTCCATCGCTGCATCCAGGAGGTCACAGAGGCTCTCTACAGCAGGAGAAGGGACTACATTTCCTTCCCCATCACCAGAGAGAAGCAGGACGAGTGTGCATGTGGCTTTGCCAGGATAGCGGGATTCCCCATGGTCCAGGGCGCCATTGACTGCACCCACGTGGTTTTTCAGGTACCGCATAACAATCCTGAGATCTTCCGTAACCGCAAACACTAACACTCACTTAATGTCCAGTTGGTGTGTGACCACAGACAGCGAATCCTCAATGTGAAAGCCCGCTATCCTGGCAGCAGCCACGATGCCTTCATCTTGTGCCAGGCCAGTGTGCCAGCACTCTTCCAGCCACCACAACAAGCTCACGGCTGGTTGCTGGGAGACAAGGGCTATCCGCTCTCCACCTGGCTCATGACTCCACTCCACAAACCCAACATTCCTGCCCAGCACTCACATAATGAGAGCCATGCTGCACCAGGAACATCATCGAACAGACCAGCAGGGTGCTGAAGCAACGGTTCCGCTGCCTTGACCGCTTGGGAGGAGCCCTCCAGTACTTGGCAGAGTGGGTGTACCATTTCGTGGTGGTCTGCTGCATGCTCCACAAATTGGCCATCATGAGGACCCAGTCCTTGCCGCCAGGGATTGCGGGACCACCTCAGGAGGAGGAGGAGGAACAGGAGCGAGGGAGGAGGAGGTACTTCATCAGACTGCGGTTCGAATGAATGAAACCCCAGATCCCCGGTGCTCACCACGTCCCCATCATTCCATCCCTGTCGCAGGCCCTGTCGCAGGCCCTGTCGCAGGCCCTGTCGCAGCGCAAAGCTGAAATTAGACACACCACAAAAGAATCCAAACTCAATTAATAAATTTATCAATAATCAGTGAACACATATTTACAACAACAATATTAACTATTCACCTTTGTGCAATCCCTTAGTGCCTGCTGTTACTGTACCTTTGCCTACTCTAGTGCTCCTACGAAGTGTTGGCCCAGTGACTGCAGCAGGACTGGTGGAAGGCTGCTGAGTGTCCCTGCGGGAGACTTCAGATGGCCTTGCAGGACGCCCTCGACCACCTCAACATGGGCTGGCTGGATGACAGGCAGCGACTAGGGCAATGGCGGAGTGCCAGTGGTGGGAGCAGGAATGCTGTCATCCTGAGAGAGGACAGCAGCTTCCTGCTCCACTGACCCACTGCCACTCCCCCGGGGCAGCACCTCAGCATCCCTAGCAATCTGTTGGAGCACAGATTGCTGGCCTGCTGCGACACTGTGAAAGCCCGGGTCGACGGTGGTAGACCCAGCCACGATAGCAGCAGTCAGAGCTTGCATGGCAGCAAGCTGAGACTGCATGAGAGCAGTCTGAGATTGGATGCCACCAAGCATAGACTACATTACAGCACTAAGACATTGCGTCGCTTCCGCCTGTGCTGCAATGGAAGTTGCCAGATCGTCCATCACATGCGGCATCAGGTGTGGGTCGTCACGCTCTCTCTGGGAGTCTACCATCCTTTGCAGACTGGAAATGATGGGCTCCATGGTGTGCGCAGAGCCTTGTGCAGTGTTGGAGGCGGACTCCTCCACGCTCCTTATCATTGCTGAGAGGCTCTCGGGCACCCTTGCCATTGCACCTATCATCTCCGTGTGCATGGCCATCACCCTTCTTCTAAAGGCCTCCCCATCGCGGTCCTCATCTGAGTCTTGTGCAACAGATCTCGCGTGCGAACTCACCCTCCGGGGAGCTGGCCCCCGAGCTACCCTTTCCCCAGGCCTTGTCCCTGGTGCCTCACCCTGTGCAGATCCCACTACTATACTAGCCTCTAAAGAATGCGTAGTGCCAGTATCTGAGCTGGTGTCTGCGGGTGAGACAGGCAGCGACACGGTGTGTTCTTCATCCTCCACTTCTCCCCTCCCTCGCTCTCTACGGTGCTCTCAGGGACAGGCTGCTCAGGTGCTTGCTGATTATCTGAAAGTATAAAGGCACAAGAGTCAGGTTAAGGTGAGGGGAGGGGGCAGGAAGGGAGAAATGCATGCACACCGCATGATTAGCTGGAAAGTGCGAAACGTTTGTGAGGTGAGGGGGCAGTGGGATGTGAGAAGAAGGAGTAGGGATGAACATACCGTTGTTGTTCCCCAAGGGGGTTAACATCGCCGGTGGCCATGGCGCCCACCACCTGGTGCCCAATAATCTGCAGCACTCGATTCTCCAGCTCAGACAGCGGTTAGGTGTCGGTTTGTCCCCTGCCTGTGCGCTCCTGCTCCCTCCTGTTGTGAACCACTTTGGCCTGCAAGAGAAAGGAAAGTGTGTGTGTGAGTGTGGAGCAATGTGTTTGGGAGATCTGCCTGCCATAGTTGAATAGCTGTCATTGTGTGCAAGGTGTGAGATGTGGGTGTGAGTGTTGGTAGGTAGAGATTGTTGGTGGGTGAGTGCTGGGGGTGTGGTGCTTTGGACAGTGTGTGCAGACTATGGTTCAGATGGTGGTATGTAGCATTTGTTGAAGCATTCACTCACCCTGACCACCCGAGTGAGGTCGTTAAATTTCTTCCTGCACTGTGTGTGGGTCCTGGGGACCACAGTGCTGCCTGAGACGTGCTGCGCTACCTCCCTCCACATGGTGTGGAAGACTTGCGGAGAGGGCCTCCTGCCACTTGTCAGGTAGAGCACCACCCTCCGTCTCTCCACAGCGAACACCAATACCTCCAATGCTTCATCGCAGAATCTGCGGGCTCTCTCCCTGGGGCGTGGATCGCAGAATCTGCAGGCTCTCTCCCTGGGGCGTGGATCTGCCATGAACACACTCGGTTCAGTCCACCAGTTCCTTCTCCTTGTCCTGCTGCTGCTTGGTGAGACAGCTGCACAGCCAGCAATGCTGAGAATGAGGTGCTGCAGCATCAATGATCCTCCCCTTTAAGTACTGAAAAAAACCTGTGGCAATGATGACTTGCGATTAGACTGCACCTGATATTGGTCCACCCTTTTAGTTTAACGCCAATGAGCTTGGGCTTTAAGGCTTGAGTTAGCACTCCAATCATTTCTTTGAACAGTGAGAATAAATTTTGCGTGCAGTTTATTCTCTAATTCTCCAACTTTTCTAATTTTACCGCCCATTCCTGGGCTATAATGAATTTCTAGCCCTTTGTGTTCTCCTCACAGCTTACTTTTCCACATGGCTTTGTATCGTCAGTAAACCTGGATACATTACACTCGGTCCCAAGTCATTAATATAGATTGTAAATAGCTGCGGCTCAAGCGCTGATCCTTGTGGTACCCCACTAGTTACAGTTTGCCAATCTGAAAATGACGTGTTTATCCCTACTTTGTAGGAATGCCTAGTTCCTATCAAGAGACTGAGGTCGACTCAGGCGATCAAACAAACGATGTTTAATGTGAAACTAATTGAGTTTAACAAACAGATGCAAGAGAACTACAAATACAGGTCTAGTCAGTTCGGAGGCTCCACGAGGACTGCTTGGGCGGTCCCGTGGCTGGCGTCATGACGTCATCACGTTTTTCCCGCCGATGGGGGATCACGTGATGAACGGCGTGACGTCATCGCGTTTGCCCACGCTCTTAAAAGGACCGCGCTCTGTACATGCAAACAGTATATACAAAGATACAGACTCAGGCTGTAGTTAACATATTGTTAAAGGGAATTATATACATTTGATCGGAGTCCCTTAGTGGCTCCGCCACATGCGTCCCCCCAGAATTGTCTTTAACAGAAAAAGTGAAACGGCGAGGCGGCCTGACAAGCCTGTCAGAGCGACTTCTGTACAGTTGGAGTGGAAGCTGCTGGACGGTGGGCGAGCTGGCGGGCGGTTGCGCTTGACCTGGCACGGCCACTGTGGGCGGTCAGCCACGTTTTGGCGGTTGTGCGGTCTCGACCGGGTGGTCAAGGTCCAAGTGTGCCGGCTTCAACCGGTCAACCGAAATGTGGTCCAGTTTACCTCCGATATCCACCGAGAAAGTTTTGTCTCCCAGCTCTAGCACGCGGAAAGGACCAGTGTAAGGGGCCTTGAGCGGATCCCGATGAGCGTCGTGGCGGATGAACACATATTCCGCGTTCTTCAGTTCTGCTGGGACGTGGGAGCTCTGAAAGCCGTGATGCGACATTGGTACTGGTGCAAAACACCTGGCTGCCTCCTGGTGGCTGATGAGTTGATTGGATGTGGACCATGGCTCTGTTGGAGTCGGAAGAAAATCCCTTGGTACGCGTAGCGGCTGGCCATAGACGAGCTCTGCCGAGGACGAGTGAAGATCTTCCTTGGGTGCCGTGCGAAGACCCAACAGGACCCATGGTAGCCTGTCCACCCACCCAGCGCCTTGGAGGCTGGCCCTCAGTGCGGCTTTGAGCGACCTGTGAAACCGTTCGCACAGGCCGTTCGCCTGTGGATGGTAGGCTGTGGTGCGATGTAGCTTGATGCCGAGCCCCTGAGCCACTGCGTTCCAGAGCTCAGAGGAAAATTGCGGTCCACGATCAGAAGAGATGTCCGCCGGTACCCTGAAACGGCATCTAGTGGTGCGGTCTACCATCGTAAGGATATGTGTAAACCCATGAGAAGGTGGAAGTGGCCCCACCAGGTCCACATTCACGTGATCGAACCGTCGCTCCGGAACAGCGAAGGTGGCCAATGGAGCTTTGACGTGACACTGCACCTTGGCCTTTTGGCAGACCACGCAGGTGTTGGCCCAGTCGCGGACATCCATATGCATGCCCCGCCAAACGAACTTGGATGATATCAGCCTTTGCGAGGCCTTCATGCCAGGGTGTGACAACCCGTGTATGGCGTCAAACACTTTTCGGCGCCAGGCGACCGGCACGATAGGGCGAGGATCTCCTACGGAGACGTCACAAAGTAGCGTGGTGCCTGCGGCGTGGAATTTGACCTCGGCCGCTTGGAGGCTAGAGGGGCTGGTTCGGTAAGCTTGCACCTCTGGATCCGAGGCTTGATCCGCAGCCATGAGGGCATAGTCGATGCCGAGCTGGACTGCCTGAACGGTCGCGCGGGAGAGGCAATCCGCCACCAGGTTGTCTTTACCGGCCACGTGCTGAATATCAGTAGTGAATTCAGAGATAAACGTTAACTGACGCTGTTGTCGGGCTGACCACGGTTCGGCAGTCTTGGCCATAGCGAACGTTAGCGGCTTATGGTCTACAAAAGCAGTGAAAGGACGTCCTTCCAGCAAGAACCGGAAATAGCGGATGGCCAGAAAAAGAGCCAGCAACTCCTGGTCGAAGGTACTGTACTTCCGCTCGTTTCGCCGTAGTTGATGGCTGAAGAACGCCAGCAGTTGCCACGTTCCATTTACCCACTGTTCCTGCGCTGCGCCGCTGGCGTAGTCTGACACGTCGGTGGTGAGGGCAATGGTGGCACTTGGCAGCAGGTGCGCCAGCATGGTCGCGTTGGCGAGGGTGCTTTTTGTGTCAATGAACGCCCGGTCCATGTCGACCGTCCAGCTTACCGGGTCCTTGCCAGACTTGCCCTTGAGGGCCTCGTACAGGGTCTGCATGAGCAGAGCTGCCTTAGGCACAAAGCGGTGCGAGGAACTCCTGCAGGGCCTTGATGGTCTGCGGGCGCGGAAAGGATGTCACCGCCTCTACCTTTGCTTGCAAAGGCACCGCTCCCTCCAATGTAATGCGATGTCCCAGGAAATCAATGTGGGGCAGACCAAACTGACACTTGGCCGGGTTGAGAATCAGGCCGTGTTGGCTGAGGCGACGAAAGAGGGTGCGTAGTTGCGCGATGTGCTCCTCCTTATTTCGACTGGCCACGAGGATGTCGTCCAAGTAGACGAAAAGGAGCTTGAGGTCCCGCAGCACGGAGTCCATGAGGCACTGGAAGGCCTGGGCAGCATTCTTCAACCCAAACGGCATCCTCAGAAATACAAAAAGGCCAAATGGGGTGATGACTGCGGTCTTCTGCGCATCCTGCGGGTGTACCGGGACCTGGTGGTAGCCTCGGACCAGATCCACCTTGGAAAACACGGTGTTCCCAGCCAAATGGGCAGAGAAATCCTGAATGTGGGGGATCGGGTATCGATCAGGAGTGGTAGCGTCGTTAAGTCGCCGATAGTCGCCGCATGGCTGCCATCCGCCGCCAGGTTTCGGTACTATGTGGAGAGGCGAAGACCAGGGACTATTGGACCGGCGAATAATCCCCAGGCGTTCCATCGTAGCGAACTCCACCTTCGCGACCGCCAGCTTGCCAGGTTCGAGGCGCCGGGCCCGCGCGTGGACCGGGGGGCCGGTGGTCGTGATGTGGTGTTCCACACCATGCTTCATGGCCGTAGAGGAGAACGTAGGTCTGGTCAGGTCCGGAAATTCACCAAGCAGGCGAGTGAACTCGCCCGGAGTTGGGAAAGCGCAGGAGACGGTGCGCGACATGGTGGTACCACGGTGGCAAGGAATGGAGTGAAACGTGGCCGCGTTGATCAGCCGTCGGTTCCTCACATCGACCAGGAGGCCGTTGGCGCACAGGAAATCCGCACCGAGGATGGCTTGTGAAACCCTGGCCGTAACAAATTCCCAAACAAATCGCTGGCCGCCGAAGCACACCTGGACCCGCCGTTTGCCGAAGGTCCGGATAGCTCCGCCATTAGCTGCTTCTAGTGAGAGGCCGTGCCTCCCAGCTTGAACATCAAAAGCAGACAAGATCCCGAAAGGACTCAGCCTCCGATCTTCGGGTAAGCATTCTCCAAGGCGGCCTTCGAGACACACGACAACGCAAAATCGTCGAGCAGAAACTGATAGCCAAGTTCCGCACCCATGAGGACGGTCTCAACCGAGATCTTGGGTTCATGTCACGCTACATGTAACCCCACCTGACGCAGGGTCATCCAGACTCGAGTCGACATTGGCTTGTTCCCTCTACACAGATGCGGCCGGACCTGCTGTGATTTCCAGCCAAAAAAAATGTTTTTTGTCTGTTTTTTTGTTTTTCATACAGACCCCAGCATCTGCAATATTTGACCCCTTGTGACCCCACCTCATTGTTGTGTAATGTTTGATGTAATGTTTCCCTGACTGACCTGTTTGGACACCATTCACACCTTTGATTGCTGTGATTATCTCTCTGCCGAGGTGTGATAAATGGCAGTTGGAAAGGTTACCTGTAAACATCTGACATGATTCTCTGACTATATAAGCTGTGTCTTTATGCATTTCTCCACTTCACCTGAAGAAGGAGCAGCGCTCCGAAAACTTGTGATTTCAAATAAAGCTGTTGGACTATAACCTGGTGTTGTGTGACTTCTTACATTTGTCCACCCCAGTCCAACTCCGGCATCTCCACACAAAAAGTACTTGGACATGCACTTGAAGTGCCGTAACCAACAAGGCTACGGACCAAGTGCTGGAAAGTGGGATTAGCCTGGATAGCTCTTTGTCGGCCTCCTTCTGTGCTTTAAATTTCTATGATTCTATGAGGACCACAACTTCCATATTAAAAGGGACCAACTGCTTGAAACAGGCAGCCGTTTTGGACGCCCGATGTTAGGCCCCTTTCAAAATGGACTCCACCCGTGTCGCCGGTGTTAACAGAATCCATTCTGAGGCAGTTACCTTCCCATTAACACCAGGAGAAGAGAGTGAAAATCGAGCCCGTGATCTGTGGGGAGTTAGCAGCTCTCAGCCAGGACGTTGGTTGTGGGGCTACCATTGACCTCAGCAATTGGGTTAGGAAAGGGAAAGCCAGCCAAGGTTTCCAGCCCTGGAGGCGGGGAGGGGGAGGAGAATTGATCTGGCTGCAGAGTGTAGAGTTCGTTCATCATATATTAATGGTGTGGCTACGTATAGTAACCAGACTAATTCTCCCTACCCGCGCCGCCCCCCGCCACATCACTAACCACTGAGCCCTGCAGCAAAGTGCATGCGTGTTGATATTGGCTGAGGTCAGGGGGTGCGTCGATCAAATTGCCTGTCAATCCTCACTGATAAATAATGCCAACTTGGGCAAGGCGCTGGACAGAAGCTCGCACCTTTGGAAAGTGTACCCCAGCAATGAGCCAGTAGGGTAGAGTTTCCTTGGGGGGTTATTGGATCATCTAGGCCCAGCGAATGCGGGGAAATCAGACAGCGAGGAACGCACACCCATGAAGGAACCGGTCCGATTTCCCCGTATTTGCTGCTCCCAGGCGTACCAAAGGCGTAGGACCAGGAAGCTCAGCATCTTCGGGAAAGGAAGGCGGAAAACTGATGGGAGAAAATTAACAGGAAGAAATAACATGTAGTCAAAAGAGAACATAATTGGATGTCATGTTTTCTGTGATGCCGAGGAAAGAAACCCAAATTGCCTCATAAATAATCTGCCTGTTCCTTAGTCCTGCGCCAAACCCTCTGTAGGGATGCCACATCTGAAAGAAACTCCGGTCATTCTCAGTGTTTGGCGGCTGGCACAGGGTAACAGAGAGTTACAACTCATCATTACTTTTCTCCGATGAGTGGGTAATAATAGGGGATGTCTAAAATTAAATCAGTGTTGGGTTACCATTAGTTTCAGGCACTTGTAATAGAAGTTGCAATCACAGAGAGTCAGGATGCTAAACTTACAGTTTGGAGCAGGGCCAGGAGAGTCTGAGAGCTCCAGTCATTTGTCCAACTGATTACTCTGCGCTTCTCCTTGTTCCCTCTTCTGTATGACCCTCCGAGATCTCTGCGCTCCTCCAATTCTGGCCTCCTGCACATCCCCAATTTTAATCGCCCCACCATTGGCGGCCGTGCCTTTAGCTGCCAAGTCCCCGAGCTCTGGAATTCCCTCCCTAAACCTCTCCACTCTCTCTCCTCCTATAGGACGCTCCTTAAAACCTACCTCTTCTGTCCTAATATCTCCTTATGTGGCTCGGTGTCAAATTTGGCCTGATAACGCTCCTGTGAAGCACCTTGGGATGTTTTACTACATTAAAGGCGCTATCTAAAACCAAGTTGTTGTTGTTGTAGGTCCTACATTGTGACGCGTGCTGTACCTCTCCCTCTGATTTCTCAACCATTTTTCAACATGAAGACACATGGGCCTAGAAATTCAGTTGTTTGCGCCAGCCGCTAGCGCCTTAGGAGGAGGAGATGTGGGGTGCTAGGCGGCTAGCGGCCGGGCGCAGCACGATCTGCGCCTCTCCCCAACTTCAGTAAAGATTTAGCGGCGGCGCAAAGCCTTTGCACGCGCTCAGCTGCGCGCGCAGATCCTGACGTCATTTCATCGTGCAACGCCCTCTGTGCGCCCCGAACCGGAAATTCAGTGGCGCCGCCCTTCTTTGCGCCTGGTGCCCCCAGCGACTGGTAGAGGGGAACGGTTCCCAGTCGCTGCGAGGCGCGGGGGGCGCTATTTAAAGGGGACTCCTCCTGCAGTATAAGTGGCAGCCATTTTGTGCCAATCCCTCTGTGTGAGAGACGGATATTTGGAGAGAGACAAAGGCAGAGAGCTTTCTGCTTTGACTCAGCGCTTGCACAGGTACTTGTGGCTTCAGGCCAGAGCTTTGCACTTGGATTTCACTTTCAGTGCCATAGCCTTGAGTCGCCACATATAATGGGGGCTGCAATGGGTGGAAACGTTGGCTTTCTGCATTGCATTCAAAGGGATCAGAGACGCCGTGAGAGAGTGCCAGTCATGGCCAGACGGAGATTGGCCAACAGGCGTCAGCACAGGAGGCCTTACCCACCCAGGGTATACCGCCAGCAGTTCTCATATCTGAACATGTCTGAGGAGCAGTGTGTTCGGAGGATGCGATTCAGAAGGGAGGTGGTCACTGAGATCTGCCACCTGCTTCACAGAGATCTGCAGCCACAGCTGAGGAGCAGGACGTCTCTGTCAGTGGCAGTGAAGGTGACGGTGGCTCTCAACTTCGATGCCACTGGCTCCTTCCAATCCGCTACTGGGGACATTGCCAATATCTCCCAGTTCGCGGTACATTGCTGCATCCGCCAGGTGAACAATGCCCTTTTCAGAAGGAGACGTCAGTACATCTCCTTCCCCATGACCCTGGACAAGCAGCAAGAGCGTGCAATCGGCTTTGGAAGAATAGCGGGCTTCCCCATGGTTGAGGGCGTAGAACTGATGAACCGGCAATGGTCAGGCCTTGCTTCAGGGCTGCAGTGTGCAGGGCATGGCAGCCAAACAAGTCGACCCTTCCCCTTTAAGAGCTGACCGGCGCTAGAGTGTCTGCCTTCATTGAGCAACTCGCCGCACCTGCGCTGCGCCCGTCCTCGGTGTTAGCACCCCGGATCGCCGGCTTAGCGCCTAATGATAGTCGTGCATCGCCTGCTTTAGCGCAGCAGCAACCTCTTGGGGTGATGCGACTGAATATCGGCGAAGGTGGCGCGAAGTTGCGCCGGGCGCAAACTTTAGCGGCCGCCCGACTGTAGCACCCCAAACGTGGCTATACTGAATTTCTAGGCCATGCTCTCTTTCCTCAATCAAGACACATCGCACCATCTCCCACTCAAACTCATTCCTTTCTCGGACCTCAAAACGTACCTCCCTCAGTCTTCCCCTCATCTTGTTTTATAACCCAGGCTTGTCGTCACCTACCCATTCATTCTTCACTCACCTCACGTTCTCTCCCACTTTTTCCAATCTGGGTTGTGTCCTGCACATGGGCCTTGGCTGGTCACCTCAATCTCTCAGTAAGAATACCGTTGACAATCCATCGACATGATTGGCCTAGGGCACATCTGTAATTGTTCAAAGGGGTCACGTTGAAATTGTGGCTTCAGAAGTGTCATACCACGAGGGCAAAAAACTCGAAACTGGCCGGGAATTTCCTTGGAACTGCTCCCACTATGCAGCGGAAAACCCCGTTTACGCAGAGTTTCCAGAGAATTGCTTAGAAGGAGCAGGAGCAACTCTGAGGAAATTCCCAGTCCAATGGCTCAAATGTCTGAAATAACAATTTGATATATTATCTCAACCGTGGCTCAGTGGGTAGCACACTCGCCTCTGAGTCAGAAGGTTGTGTGTTCACAGTCCCACTCCAGAGACTTGAGCACACAAATCTAGGCTGACACTCCAGTGCAGTACTGAGGGAGTGCCGCATTGTCGGAGGTGCCGTCTTTCGGATGAGACGTTAAACCGAGGCCCCGTCTGCCCTCTCAGGTGGACGTAAAAGATCCCATGGCACTATTTCGAAGAAGAGCAGGGGAGTTCTCCCCGGTGTCCTGGGGCCAATATTTATCCCTCAACCAACATAACAAAAACAGATTATCTGGTCATTATCACATTGCTGTTTGTGGGAGCTTGCTGTGCACAAATTGGCTGCCGCGTATCCCACATTACAACAGTGACTACACTCCAAAAGTACTTCCTTGGCTGTAAAGCGCTTTGAGACGTCCGGTGGTCATGAAAGGCGCTATAGAAATGCAAGTCGTTCTTTCTTTTTAAAGCTGTATGCTGAGTGGAAATTCCAGTTCTCACTTTCCCTTGAAATACGTGAATCTGATCTGATCTGATGTGGGTATGCCAGCACAAATGGGAACCCACAGTAGGCGCCCATCCAGGAATCGGAATCAGCTATGGAATCGGTGAAGAACTCACTGGCATTATAACTGGAGTCTGTGCAACCGCTGTGCACTCAAGATGAACCGGGTCTCTCCCATCTCAATGCGCAGGAGAACTGCACCCGTAGTCGGGTCAGATATGCAGTCTTCCAAACGGGCAAATGTTTACAACATGTCCACCTGGAAGTTGAAGGCCACGGTGACCCTGACTGCCCCTGGCTGTGCTGGCCATGCCCTGGTGTGAGATCGCTCGGTGACAGCCTCCTTAGTTAAGTTCAGGTCGGAGAAAGCGCTTCCTGTGGGTGTGGCCTCCTGCGCAGTGACCTCCTCCACCTCCTCCCTCTTCTCCCAGCTGCTCCTGCTCTCTCCTGTCTTGCTAGCTTCTCCCCCTCCTTCTCCACTCCCAAAAGCAGCCCCATGAGACCGCCCATGTC
This sequence comes from Somniosus microcephalus, assembly GCF_052327205.1. Lineage (NCBI taxonomy): Eukaryota > Metazoa > Chordata > Chondrichthyes > Squaliformes > Somniosidae > Somniosus > Somniosus microcephalus. The sequence goes on from NC_141019.1 coordinate 7,070,008, forward strand.
TGCAGTCAAACTATTTAGAAGGTAGACAAAATCAGTCTAGCACCAGCAAAAGGTTGTTAGCAGAAGTCAGAATTCAGGAAGCGATAGTGTAGTGGTTATGTTACTGATAATCCAGGGAACGTGAGTTCAAATTCCACCTTGAGAATTCAAATTAATTTAAAACAAATAATAAGCTAGTATCAGTGATGGTGACCATGAAGCTGTCGGATTTTTGTAAAAACCCATCGGGTTCACTAATGTCCTTTAGGGAAGGAAATCTGCCGTCCTTACCCGGTCTGGCCTATATGTGACTCCAGACCCACAGCAATGTGGTTGACTCTTAACTGCCCTCGGTGCAAGCCGCTCAGGTGTATCAATCCATTGGAAAATAAAAGAAGAAAATAACCGGATGGACCACTCGGCTGCAACCTAGGCATCGAATCAGGACATGACTAAGGCACACCCAGGCCAGTCGATCCTACAAAGTCCTCCTCACGAACATCTGAAGACTGGTCAAAGTTGGGAGAACACCTAATGGGAGGAGGAGGCTCCATGAACATCCCCATCCTCAATGATGGTGGAGCCCAGCACGGAGAATCATAGAATCATAGAATGGTTACAGCACAGAAGGAGGCCATTCGGCCCGTTGAGCCCATGCCGGCTCTCTGCAAGAGCACCTCAGCTAGTCCCACTCCCTTGCCCTTTCCCCATAGCCCTGCAAATGTTTTTCCTTCAGGTAATAATCCAATTCCCTTTTGAAAGCCATGATTGAATCTGCCTCCACCACCCTCTCAGGCAGTGAATTCCAGATCCTAACCACTCGCTGAGTAAGAAGGTTTTCCCTCATGTCGCCTTCGGACCTTCTGCCAATCACCTTGAATCTGTGTCCTCTGGTTCTCGACCCTTCCGCCAATGGGAACAGTTTCTGTCTATCTACCCTGTCCAGACCCATCATGATTTTGAAAGTGAGTGCAAAAGGCAAGGCTGAAGCGTTTGCAACCATCTTCAGCCAGAAGTACTGAGTGGATGATCCATATCGGCCTCCTCCTGAGGTCCCCACCATCACAGAAGCCAGTCTTCAGCCAATTCGATTCACTCCACGTGATATCAAGAAATGGCTGAGCGCACTGAACACAGCAAAGGCTATGGGCCCCGACAACATCCCGGCTATTGTGCTGAAGACTTGTGCTCCAGAACTAGCCACACCTCTAGCCAAGCTATTCCAGTACAGTTACAACACTGGCATCTACCCGACAATGTGGAAAACTGTCCAGGTATGTCCTGTCCACAAAAAGCAGGATAAATCCAATGCAGCCAATTACCGTCCCATCAGTCTACTCTCAATCATCAGCACAGTGATGGAAGGTGTCGTCGACAGTGCTATCAAGCGGCACTTATTCACCAATAACCTTCTCACCGATGCTCAGTTTGGGTTCCACCAGGACCACTTGGCTCCAGACCTCATTACAACCTTGGTCCAAACATGGAGAAAAGAGCTGAATTCCAGAGGTGAGGTGAGAGTGACTGCCCTTGACATCAAGGCAGCATTTGGCCGAGTGTGGCATCAAGAAGGCCTAATAAAATTGAAATCAATGTGAATCAGGGGTAAAACGCTCCACTGGCTGGAGTCATACCTAGTGCAAAGGAAGATGGTTGTGCTTGTTGGAGGCCAATCATCACAGCCCCAGGACATCGCTGCAGGAGTTCCTCAGGGCAGTGTCCGAGGCCCAACCATCTTCAGCTGCTTCATCAATGATCTTCCCTTCATCATAAGGTCAGAAGTGGGGATGTTCACTGATGATTGTAGTATGTTCAGCTCCAATCTCAATTCCTCATATAATGAAGCAGTCCATGTTCGTATACAGCAAGAGCTGGGCAACAAAAAGAAAAAAAGAAAGACTTGCATTTCTATAGCGCATTTCACGACCACCGGACGTCTCAAAGCAATTTACAACCAATGAAGTACTTTTGAAGTGTAGTCACTGTTGTAATGTGGGAAACACGGCAGCCAATTTGCGCACAGCAAGCTCCCACAAGTAACAATGTGATAATGATTGAGGGATAAATATTGGCAAAATAGCGCCATTGGATCTTTTACGTCCACATGAGAGAGCAGACGGGGCCTCGGTTTAATGTCTCAGCTGAAAGACGGCACCTCCGGCAGTGCAGCACTCCCTCAGCACTGACCCTCCGACAGTGCAGCGCTCCCTCAGTACTGCCCCTCCGACAGTGCAGCACTCCCTCAGTACTGCCCCTCCAACAGTGCGGCACTCCCTCAGCACTGCCCCTCCGACAGTGCAGCGCTCCCTCAGTACTGCCCCTCCGACAGTGCAGCACTCCCTCAGTACTGCCCCTCCAACAGTGCGGCACTCCCTCAGCACTGCCCCTGCGACAGTGCAGCGCTCCCTCAGTACTGCCCCTCCGACAGTGCAGCACTCCCTCAGTACTGCCCCTCCGACGGTGCGGCACTCCCTCAGCACTGACCTTCCGAAAGTGCAGCGCTCCCTCAGTACTGCCCCTCCGACAGTGCAGCACTCCCTCAGTACTGCCCCTCCGACAGTGCGGCGCTCCCTCAGTACTGCCCCTCCGACAGTGCGGCGCTTCCTCAGTACTGCCCCTCCGACAGTGCGGCGCTCCCTCAGTACTGCCCCTCCGACAGTGCGGCGCTCCCTCAGTACTGCCCCTCCGACAGTGCGGCGCTCCCTCAGTACTGCCCCTCCGACAGTGCGGCGCTCCCTCAGTACTGCCCCTCCGACAGTGCGGCGCTCCCTCAGTACTGCTCCTCCGACAGTGCGGCGCTCCCTCAGTACTGCCCCTCCGACAGTGCGGCGCTCCCTCAGTACTGCCCCTCCGACAGTGCGGCGCTCCCTCAGTACTGCCCCTCCGACAGTGCGGCGCTCCCTCAGTACTGCCCCTCCGACAGTGCAGCGCTCCCTCAGCACTGCCCCTCCGACAGTGCGGCGCTCCCTCAGTACTGCCCCTCCGACAGTGCGGCGCTCCCTCAGTACTGCCCCTCCGACAGTGCAGCACTCCCTCAGCACTGACCCTCCGACAGTGCAGCGCTCCCTCAGCACTGACCCTCCGACAGTGCAGCGCTCCCTCAGCACTGCCCCTCCGACAGTGCGGCGCTCCCTCAGTACTGCCCCTCCGACAGTGCGGCACTCCCTCAGTACTGCCCCTCCGACAGTGCGGCGCTCCCTCAGTACTGCCCCTCCGACAGTGCGGCGCTCCCTCAGTACTGCCCCTCCGACAGTGCGGCGCTCCCTCAGTACTGCCCCTCCGACAGTGCGGCGCTCCCTCAGTACTGCCCCTCCGACAGTGCGTCACTCCCTCAGTACTGCCCCTCCGACAGTGCAGCGCTCCCTCAGTACTGCCCCTCCGACAGTGCAGCGCTCCCTCAGTACTGCCCCTCCGACAGTGCAGCGCTCCCTCAGTACTGCCCCTCCGACAGTGCGGCGCTCCCTCAGTACTGCCCCTCCGACAGTGCGGCACTCCCTCAGTACTGCCCCTCCGACAGTGCGGCGCTCCCTCAGTACTGCCCCTCCGACAGTGCGGCGCTCCCTCAGTACTGCCCCTCCGACAGTGCGGCGCTCCCTCAGTACTGCCCCTCCGACAGTGCGGCGCTCCCTCAGTACTGCCCCTCCGACAGTGCGTCACTCCCTCAGTACTGCCCCTCCGACAGTGCAGCGCTCCCTCAGTACTGCCCCTCCGACAGTGCAGCGCTCCCTCAGTACTGCCCCTCCGACAGTGCGTCACTCCCTCAGTACTGCCCCTCCGACAGTGCAGCGCTCCCTCAGTCCTGCCCCTCCGACAGTGCAGCGCTCCCTCAGTACTGCCCCTCCGACAGTGCGGCGCTCCCTCAGTACTGCCCCTCCGACAGTGCGGCGCTCCCTCAGTACTGCCCCTCCGACAGTGCGGCGCTCCCTCAGTACTGCCCCTCCGACAGTGCGGCGCTCCCTCAGTACTGCCCCTCCGACAGTGCGGCGCTCCCTCAGTACTGCCCCTCCGACAGTGCGGCGCTCCCTCAGTACTGCCCCTCCGACAGTGCGGCGCTCCCTCAGTACTGCCCCTCCGACAGTGCGGCGCTCCCTCAGTACTGCCCCTCCGACAGTGCGTCACTCCCTCAGTACTGCCCCTCCGACAGTGCAGCGCTCCCTCAGTACTGCCCCTCCGACAGTGCAGCGCTCCCTCAGTACTGCCCCTCCGACAGTGCGTCACTCCCTCAGTACTGCCCCTCCGACAGTGCGGCGCTCCCTCAGTACTGCCCCTCCGACAGTGCAGCGCTCCCTCAGTACTGCCCCTCCGACAGTGCAGCGCTCCCTCAGTACTGCCCCTCCGACAGTGCGGCGCTCCCTCAGTACTGACCCTCCGACAGTGCGGCACTCCCTCAGTACTGCTCCTCCGACAGTGCGGCACTCCCTCAGTACTGACCCTCCGACAGTGCGGCGCTCCCTCAGTACTGACCCTCCGACAGTGCGGCACTCCCTCAGTACTGACCCTCCGACAGTGCGGCACTCCCTCAGTACTGCTCCTCCGACAGTGCGGCACTCCCTCAGTACTGCCCCTCAGACAGTGCGGCGCTCCCTCAGTACTGCCCCTCCGACAGTGCAGCGCTCCCTCAGTACTGCCCCTCCGACAGTGCGGCGCTCCCTCAGTACTGCCCCTCCGACAGTGCGGCGCTCCCTCAGTACTGCCCCTCCGACAGTGCAGCGCTCCCTCAGTACTGCCCCTCCAACAGTGCAGCGCTCCCTCAGTACTGCCCCTCCGACAGTGCGGCGCTCCCTCAGTACTGCCCCTCTGACAGTGCGGCGCTCCCTCAGTACTGCCCCTCCGACAGTGCGGCGCTCCCTCAGTACTGCCCCTCTGACAGTGCGGCGCTCCCTCAGTACTGCCCCTCCGACAGTGCGGCGCTCCCTCAGTACTGACCCTCCGACAGTGCGGCGCTCCCTCAGTACTGCCCCTCCGACAGTGCAGCGCTCCCTCAGTACTGCCCCTCCGACAGTGCGGCGCTCCCTCAGTACTGCCCCTCCGACAGTGCGGCGCTCCCTCAGTACTGACTCTCCGACAGTGCGGCGCTCCCTCAGTACTGCCCCTCCGACAGTGCAGCACTCCCTCAGTACTGCCCCTTCGACAGTGCAGCACTCCCTCAGTACTGACCCTCCGACAGTGCAGCACTCCCTCAGTACTGCCCCTTCGACAGTGCAGCACTCCCTCAGTACTGACCCTCCGACAGTGCAGCACTCCCTCAGTACTGCCCCTCCGACAGTGCGGCGCTCCCTCAGTACTCAAGTCTCTGGAGTGGGACTATGAAGCCACGACCTTCTCACTTAGAGGTGAGAGTGCCACCCACTGAGCCCCGCTGGCACTGACGGTGCCATCTGTGCACGAGATCGAAACACCGGGGAAAGGTTCCAAGTGAAGCAGGTGAGGAGTGGGAGAAGTCTGAGCTCAGCTCGGCCAGCACACACGGTGACATTTCAGGTCAGGCTCGCCTGATTGCTCCTTGGAATCGAGCCCGGCCTGAAAAACAAATGTGCTAACCCAACCTGTAACTGGGGTATTGAATAAATTTTTAAATTAATTAAAGGAGTAAGTCATGGCAGGAGAGCTCAGACCCGTGTTCTGCTCCTCTTGCTCCATGTGGGAAGTCAGGGACGCTGCCAGTGTCCCTGGCGACCATGTGTGCAGGAAATGCATCCAGCTGCAGCTACTTGTAGACCGCCTTGTGGCGCTCGAGCTGCAGGTGGATGGGTTGTGGAGCATGCGCGATGCTGAGAGGGTCGTGGATAGCACGTTTAGCGAGTTGTTCACGCCTCAGGGTAGGGCTGCACAGGGGGTGACCATCAGGCGGAGCAACAGAGGCAGGCAGGAAGTGCAGGGAACCCCTGCGGACATCCCCCTTTCAAACAAGTATACCAAGTTGGATACTGTTGAGGGGGATGACTTACCAGGGGAAGGCAGCAGCAGCCAGCTTCCTGGCACCAGGGACGCTTCTGCTGCTCAGAAAGGGAGGAAAAAGAGTGGGAGAGCAATAGTGGTAGGGGATTCTATCGTAAGGGGAACAGATAGGCGTTTCTGTGGCCGCAAACGTGACTCCAGGATGGTTTGTTGCCTCCCTGGGGCCAGGGTCATGGATGTCACTGAACGGCTACAGGGCATTCTTAAGGGGGAGGGTGAGCAGGCAGAGGTCGTGGTCCACATTGGGACCAACGGCATAGGAAGCAAGGGGGATGAGGTCCTGCATCAAGAATTTAGGGAGCTAGGTAACAGATTAAAGAGCAGGACCTCAAAGGTTGTAATCTCTGGATTACTCCCAGTGCTAGTGAGTATAGGGATGGGAGGATAGAGCAGATGAATGCGTGGCTAAAGAGTTGGTGCAGGGGGGAGGGTTTTACTTTCCTGGATCACTGGGCCTGCTTCTGGGGAAGGTGGGACTTGTACAAGTCGGACGGGTTGCACCTGAACCAGAGCGGGACAAATATCCTTGCGGGGAGGTTTGCTAGCACTGTTGGGGGGGGTTTAAACTAACTTGGCAGGGGGATGGGATACAGAGGGGAGCTGAAATAGGGGGTGATGTGCTGCCAATTGTAGAGAATAAAACAAGTCAGCTTGGTAGACAGGGCAAATATATAAGGGCAAGGCTGGATGGCATCTATTTTAATGCAAAGAGTCTTGCAAATAAGGTGGATGAACTGAAGGTGTTGATAAACACATGGGAGTATGATATTGTTGCTATCACGGAGACATGGTTGAGGGAGGGGCAAGACTGGCAGCTCAATATTCCGGGGTACAGAATCTTCAGGCGAGACAGAGGGGGAGGTATAAGAGGAGGGGGTGTCGCAATATTAATTAAAGCGTCAATTACTGCAGTAAGGAGGGATGATATATTAGCAGGGTCCTCTAATGAGGCCATATGGGTGGAGCTTAAAAACAAAAAGGGGGCAAGCACTTTGCTGGGAGTGTACTATAGGCCTCCAAACAGTCAGGGGGAGATAGAGGAACAGATATGTAGGCAAATCTCAGAGAAATGTGCAAATAATAGGGTAATAAAAATGGGGGATTTCAACTTCCTCAATATTAACTGGGATAGTCAGAGTGTGAAAGGCTCAGAGGGTGTAGAATTCTTAAAGTGCATCCAGGAGAGCTTTTTGAGCCAGCATGTAGAAAGTCCTACAAGAGAGGGGGCGGTACTGGACCTAATTCTAGGGAATGTGGCCGGCCAAGTGGAAGAAGTGCTAGTAGGTGAGCACTTTGGTGACAGTGACCATAATATGGTGAGATTTAAGGTGGTCATGGAAAAGGACAGGGATGGGCCGGAAATAAAGGTTCTAAATTGGGGGAAGGCCGATTTTAATAGGATAAGGCAGGATCTGGCTAAAATGGACTGGGATCAGCTACTTGTAGGAAAATCCGCATCGGAGCAATGGGAGGCTTTCAGAAGGGAGATTGAGATCATACAATGGCAACATGTTCCCGTAAAGGTCAAGAGTGGTTCCAAAAACCACAGGGAACCTTGGATGTCAGGGGATATACGGGAATGGATTAGGAAAAAAAGGAGGGCGTTTGGTAGATACAAAAGGCTAAAGGCGGAGGAAGCCCTAGAGGAGTACAAAAAGTGCAGGGGGATACTTAAAAAAGAAATTAGGAGATCAAGGAGGGGCCATGAAATAACACTGGCGAGCAAAATAAAGGAAAATCCGAAGATGTTTTATAAGTATATTAAGGGTAAGAGGATAACTAGGGAAAAAATAGGGCCCATTAGGGACAAAAGTGGCAATCTGTGTGTGGAGCCGGAAGATGTAGGAGGGGTTCTAAATGAATTTTTTGCATCTGTTTTCACTATGGAGAAGGACGATGTAGACATAGAAATAGGGCGGGGGGACTGTGATATGATCGAACATATTAACATCGAGAGGGAGGAGGTATTGGCGGTTTTAGCTGGCCTAAAAATGGATAAATCCCCAGGCCCGGATGAAATGTATCCCAGGCTGCTGTGTGAGGCAAAGGAAGAGATTGCGGGGGCTCTAACACATATATTCAGGACCTCTCTGGCCGCAGGGGATGTGCCAGAGGACTGGAGAACCGCTAATGTAGTACCATTATTCAAGAAGGGTAGTAGGGAAAAACCGGGGAACTACAGGCCAGTGAGCCTAACATCAGTGGTAGGAAAATTATTGGAAAAAATTCTGAGGGACAAAATTTGTCTCCACTTGGAGAGGCAAGGATTAATCAGGGATAGTCAACATGGCTTTGTCAAGGGAAGATCATGTCTGACCAATTTGATTGAATTTTTTGAGGGGGTGACTAGGTGTGTGAATGAGGGTAACGCAGTGGATGTGGTATACATGGATTTCAGTAAGGCCTTCGATAAAGTCCCGCACAGGAGACTGGTCAAGAAGGTAAGAGCCCATGGAATCCAGGGTGCCTTGGCACATTGGATACAAAACTGGCTTAGTGGCAGAAGGCAGAGGGTGATGGTCGAAGGTTGTTTTTGTGACTGGAAGCCTGTGGCCAGTGGGGTACCACAGGGATCGGTGCTGGGTCCCTTGCTGTTTGTGGTCTACATTAATGACTTGGATATGAATGTAAAAGGTATGATCAGTAAGTTCGCGGATGATACAAAAATTGGTAGGGTGGTAAATAGCGAGGAGGGTAGCCTCAGTCTGCAGGACGATATAGATGGGTTGGTCAGATGGGCGGAACAGTGGCAAATGGAATTTAACCCGGAAAAGCGCGAGGTGATGCACTTTGGGGGGACTAACAAGGCAAGGGAATACACAATGAATGGAAAGACCCTAGGCAAGACGGAGGGTCAGAGGGATCTGGGTGTGCAAGTACACAGATCCCTGAAGGCGGCGGAACAGGTGGATAAGGCGGTAAAAAAGGCATATGGGATACTTGCCTTCATTAGCCGAGGCATTGAATATAAGAGCAAGGATATTATGATGGAGCTGTATAAAACACTGGTTAGGCCACAGCTGGAATACTGTGTGCAGTTCTGGTCGCCACACTACAGGAAGGATGTGATCGCGTTAGAGAGGGTGCAGAGGAGGTTCACCAGGATGTTACCAGGGCTGGAGCGCTTCAGCTATGAAGAGAGACTGGGCAGATTGGGTTTGTTTTCCTTGGAGCAGAGGAGGCTGAGGGGGGACATGATTGAGGTGTACAAAATTATGAGGGGCATAGATAGGATGGATGCTGAGGAGCTTTTTCCCTTAGTAGAGGGGTCAATAACTAGGGGGCATAGATTCAAGGTAAAGGGCGGGAGGTTTAGAGGGGATTTGAGAAAGAACTTTTTCACCCAGAGGGTGGTTGGAGTCTGGAACTCACTGCCTGAAAGGGTTGTGGAGGCAGAGACCCTCACAACATTTAAGAAGCATTTGGATGAGCACTTGAAATGCCATAGCATACAAGGCTACGGGCCAAATGCTGGAATATGGGATTAGATTAGACAGGGCTTGATGGCCAGCGCGGACACGATGGGCCGAAGGGCCTCTATCCGTGCTGTATTACTCTATGACTCTGTGACTCTATGTTGGTGTCATTTGCATATCCTGAAGTAATCACTAGCCGGGGGTGGGGGGGAGGGATCGGTGGAATTTATTCCTTGTCTGTTTACTTCAGGCTCGCTGTTCAAGCTCATCATGTGTTTCACCAGCGTTCCCACACTGCGTTTTATTCTGAGCAAAACAATTGAGCAGATTTTCGAAGGTGTCAGGTGGGTTTAGGGACACAGTTCTGTTTTTTTTATATCTGAATGATTCTTCAGGCAGTGAAGGTCAACCTTTGTTGCCTGGGAATTGGCCAGATAATCGATTCAGTTTCACCCGCATACTAATTACTTCAGCCTATGCAAACGGCATCAACAATGTCAGCTTGGCGCATTTGGCTTCGGAGCCGGGCTCGAATCCAGAAGCAGCTTTCACAGTCAAACACTTGCAGTTCCCTGGCCGTGTTGCTACTTGCCTGATTTCGGTTCCTGGAACAGGCCATCCCAGAAAGTGTTCCAATGGCAAAGCTGTGACAGCAGCAACTTGCAATCACTTGGCACCTTTAACGTAGGGAATCGAGCCACGGGCCTTCACGGAGGCGTATGCAGACAAAAATTTGACGCCGAGCCAAAGAAGGAGATAATGCACTGAAAACCGTCATCTCCGATCTGTCAAGAATGGTCTTGACAGATCGGACGCCTGCCGCCTGCCTTGGAGAAGGGCCTCTGCGGGATGATAGTTCCGCTTTCTGGGGAACCTCCGCCCGCAGAAAACCCTTAGAAAACTTCTTCTTCTTAGGCAGTCCCTCGGAACCGAGGATGACTTGCTTCCACACTAAAAATGAGTTCTCAGGTGACTGATTAGTCCAATGCGGGACCTACAGTCTCTGTCACAGGTGGGGCAGATGGTGGTTGAAGGGACGGGTGGGTGGGGTGCTTGGGTTGACGTGCACTCCTTGCGCTTCGCTTCCGCTTGCTCCCGGCGAAGAGACTCGAGGTGTTCGGCGCCTTCCCGAATGCTTCTCCTCCACTTTGTGCGGTCTTGGGCCAGGGATTCCCAGGTGTCGGTGGGGATGTTGCACTTTTTCAAGGAGGCTTTGAGGGTGTCCTTGAAGCGTTTCCTCTGCCCACCTGGGGCTCTCTTGCCATGTCGGAGCTCCGAGTAGAGCGCTTGTATTGGGAGTCTCGTATCGGGTATGCGGACGATGTGACCCGTCCATTGGAGCTGATCGAGCGTGGTCAAAGCTTCGATGCTGGGGATGTTGGCCTGAGTGAGAACACTGACGTTCATGCGTCTATCCTGCCAATGGATTTGCAGGATCTTGCGGAGGCAGCGTTGGTGGTACCTCTCCAGTGCTTTGAGGTGCCTGCTGTACATGGTCCATGTCTCTGAAGCATACAGCAGGGCGGTTATCACTGCTGCCCTGTAGACCATGGGCTTGGTGCCGGGTTTGAGGTCCTGGTCTTCAAACACTCTCTTCCTCAGGCGACCGAAGGCTGCACTGGCACACTGAAGGTGGTGTTGGACTTCGTCATCGACATCTGCCCTTGTTGACAGTAGGCTCCCAAGGTATGGAAAGTGGTCCACGTTGTCCAAGGCCTTGTCATGGATTTTGATAATCGGGGGGCAGTACTGTGTGGCAGGGGCAGGTTGGTAGAGGACCTTTGTCTTACGGATGTTTAGTGTAAGTCCCATGCTCTCGTACGCTTCAGTAAAGGTGTTAACGATGGTTTGGACAACTGAAGGACAATAAGGCCTCAGGAGCAAATGGAATCCCTGCCGAGGCGCTAAAGCATGGCGGAGAAGCACTACTGGTGCGAATTCATGAACTCATTTTTCTTATCTGGAAGGGGGAGAGCATGCCAGGGGATCTCAGAGACGCCGTAATTGTGACCATCTTCAAGAAAGGTGACAAGTCCGATTGCGGTAATTACAGAGGAATTTCCCTGCTGTCTGCCACAGGGAAATTCATCGCAAGAATCCTCCTCAATCGCCTTCTCCCAGTGGCTGAAGAGCTCCTCCCAGAGTCACAATGCGGATTCCGCCCACTAAGGGGCACAATGGACATGATCTTCACCGCGCGGCAATTACAAGCGAAATGCAGGGAACAGCACCAACCGCTGTACATGGCCTTCTTTGACCTCACAAAGGCCCTTGACACTGTCAACCATGAGGGATCATGGAGTGTCCTCCTCAAATTCGTCTGCCCTCAAAAGTTTGTCACCATCCTCCGCCTGCTTCATGACGACATGCAAGCCATCATCCTGACCAACGGTTCTACCACAGACCCAATTCACGTACGAACCGGGGTCAAGCAAGGCTGTGTCATCGCACCAACACTCTTCTCGATCTTCCTTGCTGCAATGCTCCATCTCACCCTCAGTAAGCTCCCAGCTGGAGTGGAGCTAGTTTACAGAACAAACGGGAAACTGTTCAACCTCCGTTGCCTCCAGTCCAGATCCAAGGTCGTCCCTTTGTCGTCGAATTACAGTATGCAGACGACGCTTGCATCTGCGCACACTTGGTAAGGCCTGCTTTTACCAGCATAAGATTTGAAAAAGTAAAAAAAAAAATTTCACTCATTTTTAATTTAAAAATACTTTAAAAAAAGTAAGTTTATTTTTAGCCCCGTAAAAAACTTTAATAATTTTTTCTAAAAATTAAATTTTTGTTTAAAATATTTGATTTATTGTAATTTTGAACTAATTTTAAAAATGTGATTTAAATTTTTTTTTATTTAATGCTTTACTGTGTTTTTGGGGTGCTCTCCATTCATACTTTTGACTGGTCTGTCTGTCAAGTGTATGAAGGGAGCTTCCCTTCTCCTATTGACTCCCCATGGCCCATGTGATCCCAGGGATACTTGCGAGCCGCTGGGATACGTGGGCCCTGCACATTTTGAGTTGGAGAGGCCCAGGAGCGGAAGTGTCCGGACCTCGGGAGCCCTCAGGTAAGGGCGTAGATTTTTTCCTGATTGGAGGCCTCCGATCGGAAAATACGGCCCATTAGGAGGGGGGAGGGCTGGCTAAAAGCTCAGTCAAAGGGGTGGGTTATAAGGAGGGTCTTAAAGGAGGTCTTTCGGATGAGACGTTAAACCGAGGCCCCGTCTGCCCTCTCAGGTGGACGTAAAAGATCCCAGGGCACTATTTCGAAGAAGAGCAGAGGAGTTCTCCCTGGTGTCCTGGCCAAAATTTATCCCTCAACCAACATCACTAAAGCAGATTATCTGATCATTATCACATTTCTGTTTGTGGGAGCTTGCTGTGTGCAAATTGGCTGCCGCATTTCCCACATTACAACAGTGACTCCACTTTAAAAGTACTTCATTGGCTGTAAAGCGCTTTGAGATGTGCTGAGGTCGTGAAAGGCGCTATAGAAATGCAAGTCTTTCTTTCTTTCTTTCTTTCCGATTGCGTGCTCCCACTGGAGGTGTTTATCTGGAGATTGCAGTGACAGAACCACGGGGAGCGCTGCCACAACTTTCTGATAGGTGCTCTGGGTGGGCGAGGCTTTGGGTCGGGGCCGCGCATCAGATATTCGCCCCTCAAAGCTCAGCATTAAAAAAAAGCAGTGTCTAGGAATCCCTAAGAGAAGGGGTGTGGTGAGGGGGGGCGCGCGGCACCACTGTGCATGCAGTGGGAATTGACGTCCAACTACAGATCTGCTTTGATGCCAATCCTGTCCCATATCCTGGGGATGGGGTCATCAGCATGAAGGAGGGCGCCATTCACAGCGCTTGTTAGAAACTCCCCCATGCTGCTCCATCTAGAGTGGGGGGAGGGGTAGGCCAGCCTGGCCAAACTGGCTGAAGAGCAAATCCCAGCCAGAGAAACTATCATTCCGCTAGTTGTCGTTTTGCTACGAGCTATTCAACCTCTCTGAGATCAATCGCTGCTGGGAAATGACATTGTGGGCTCAACTTCTGTGATGGGATGGCAAGTACACTGCATCATATAGGAATGCTGTACACTGCATCATATAGGAGTGCTGTACACTGCATCATATAGGAGCGCTGTACACTGCATCATATAGGAGCAGTGTACACTGCATCATATAGGAGCGCTGTACACTGGATCATATAGGAGCGCTGTACACTGCATCATCATACACTGCATCATATAGGAGCGCTGTCTTCTTCTCTTCTTTTTAGGCAGTCCCTCGGGAATCGAGGATGACTTGCTTCCACATTAAAAATGAGTTTGCAGGTGACTGATGAGTCCAATGCGGGACCTACAGTCTCTGTCACAGGTGGGGCAGACGGTGGTTGAGCAGACGGTGGTTGAAGGGGCGGGTGGGTCGGGTGCTTGCGTTGACGTGCGCTCCTTGCGCTGCCTGTGCTTGGCTTCCGCTTGCTCCCGGCAAAGAGACTCAAGGTGTTCGGCGCCTTCCCGGATGCTTCTCCTCCACTTTGTGCGGTCTTGGGCCAGGGATTCCCAGGTGTTGGTGGGGATGTTACACTTTTTCAAGGAAGCTTTGAGGGTGTCCTTGTAGCGTTTCCTCTGCCCACCTGGGGCTCTCTTGCCGTGTCGGAGCTCCAAGCAGAGCGCTTGTTTTGGGAGTCTCGTATCGGGCATGCGGACGATGTGACCCGTCCATCGGAGCTGATCGAGCGTGGTCAAAGCTTCGATGCTGGGGATGTTGGCCTGAGTGAGAACACTGACGTTGGTGTGCCTATCCTGCCAATGGATTTGCAGGATCTTGTGGAGGCAGCATTGGTGGTACCTCTCCACTGCTTTGAGGTGCCTGCTGTACATGGTCCATGTCTCTGAGGCATACAGCAGGGCGGGTATCACTGCTGCTCTGTAGACCATGAGCTTAGTGCCGGGTTTGAGGTGCTGGTCTTCAAACACACTCTTCCTCAGGCGACTGAAGGCTGCACTGGCACACTGAAGGCGGTGTTGGACTTCATCGTCGATGTCTGCCCTTGTTGACAGTAGGCTCCCGAGGTATGGAAAGTGGTCCACATTGTCCAAGGCCTTGTCGTGGATTTTGATAATCGGGGGGCAGTACTGTGTGGCGGGGGCAGGTTGGTAGAGGACCTTTGTCTTACGGATGTTTAGTGTAAGGTCCATGCTCTCGTACGCTTCGGTGAAGGTGTTGCCGATGGTTTGGAGTTCGACCTCCGAGTGAGCGCAGACGCAAGCGTCGTCTGCATACTGTAATTCGATGACAGAGGATGGGAAGACCTTGGATCTGGACTGCAGGTGACGAAGGTTGAACAGTTTCCCATTTGTTCTGTAAATTAGCTCCACTCCAGTGGGGAGCTTACTGAGGGTGAGATGGAGCATTGCAGCAAGGAAGATCGAGAAGAGCATTGGTGTAATGACACAGCCTTGCTTGACCCCGGTTCGTACATGAATTGGGTCTGTGGTGGATCCATTGGTCAGGATCACGACTTGCATGTCATTGTGAAGCAGGCGGAGGATGGTGACAAACTTTTGAGGGTAGCCGAATTTGAGGAGGACACTCCATAAACCCTCACGGTTGACAGTTTCGAAGGCCTTTGTGAGATCAAAGAAGGCCATGTACAGTGGTTCGTGCTGTTCCCTGCATTTCTTTTGTAATTGGCGCACGGTGAAGATCATGTCCATTGTGCCCCTTAGTGGGCGGAATCTGCATTGCGACTCTGGGAGGAGCTCTTCGGCCACTGGGAGAAGGCGATTGAGGAGGATTCTTGCGATTACTTTCCCTGTGGCAGACAGCAGGGAAACTCCTCTATAATTACCGCAATCGGACTTGTCACCTTTCTTGAAGACGGTCACAATTACGGCATCTCTGAGATCCCCTGGCATGCTCTCCTCCTTCCAGATAAGAAAAATGAGTTCATGAATTCGCGCCAGTAGTGCTTCTCCGCCATGCTTTAGTGCCTCGGCGGGGATTACATCTGCTCCTGAGGCCTTGTTGTTCTTCAGTTGTCAGATGGCCTTTTCAACCTCATGCCGGGCTGGGGTTGTGCTGAGATGGTGGCGGGTAGCATGCTGTGGGATGGAGTTGAGAACACTCGCGTCGAAGACAGAGTCTTGGTTAAGGAGATCTTCGAAGTGCTCCTTCCAGCGATCACTGACTGCCTCTCTGTCCTTGATGAGTACCTCTCCATTCTTGGCCCGCAGTGGGGTAGGACCTTGGGTGCTTGGGCAGTAGATGGTCTTGACTGCGCTAAAGAATCCATGTATGTCGTGTTTGTCAGCTAGCTGCTGGATCTCCTGTACACTGCATCATATAGGAGCGCAGTAAGCTGCATCATATAGGAGCGCTGTACACTGCATCATATAGGAGCGCTGTACACTGCATCATATAGGAGCGCTGTACACTGCATCATATAGGAGTGCTGTACACTGCATCATATAGGAGCGCTGTACACTGGATCATATAGGAGCGCTGTACACTGGATCGTATAGGAGCGCTGTACACTGCATCATATAGGAGTGCTGTACACTGGATCATATAGGAGCGCTGTACACTGGATCATATAGGAGCGCTGTACACTGCATCATATAGGAGCACTGTACACTGCATCATTTAGGAGCACTGTACACTGCATCATATAGGGGCGCTGTACACTGGATCATATAGGAGCGCTGTACACTGCATCATATAGGAGCACTGTACACTGCATCATATAGGGGCGCTGTACACTGCATCATATAGGAGCACTGTACACTGCACCATATAGGAGCACTGTACACTGCATCATATAGGAGCGCTGTACACTGCATCATATAGGAGCACTGTACACTGCATCATATAGGACCGCTGTACACTGCATCATATAGGAGCACTGTACACTGCATCATATAGGAGCACTGTACACTGCATCATATAGCAGCGCTGTACACTGCATCATATAGGAGCACTGTACACTGCATCATATAGGAGCGCTGTACACTGGATCGTATCGGAGCGCTGTACACTGCATCATATAGGAGCACTGCACACTGGATCATATAGGAGCGCTGAACTCTGCATCATATCGGAGTGCTGTACACTGGATCGTATAGGAGCGCTGTATACTGCATCATATAGGGGCGCTGTACACTGGATCATATAGGAGCACTGTACACTGCATCATATAGGAGCGCTGTACACTGCATCATATGGGGCGCTGTACACTGCATCATATAGGAGCACTGTACACTGCATCATATAGGAAATCTGTACACTGCATCATATAGGAGCACTGTACACTGCATCATATAGGAGCGTTGTACACTGCATCATATAGGAGCGCTGTACACTGCATCATATAGGATCGCTGTACACTGCATCATATAGGAGCGCTGTACACTGCATCATATAGGAGCGCTGTACACTGCATCATATAGGAGCGCTGTACACTGCACCATATAGGAGTGCTGTACACTGCATCATATAGGAGCACTGTACACTGCATCATATAGGAGCGCTGTACACTGCATCATATAGGAGCGCTGTAGTCTGCATCATATAGGAGCGCTGTACACTGCATCATATAGGAGCGCTGTACACTGCATCATATAGGAGCGCTGTACACTGCATCATATAGGAGCGCTGTACACTGTATCATATAGGAGCGCTGTACACTGCATCATATAGGAGCGATGTACACTGCATCATATAGGAGCAGTGTACACTGCATCATATTGGAGCGCTGTACACTGGATCATATAGGAGCGCTGTACACTGCATCATCATACACTGCATCATGTAGGAGCGCTGTCTTCTTCTCTTCTTTTTAGGCAGTCCCTCGGGAATCGAGGATGACTTGCTTCCACATTAAAAATGAGTTCGCAGGTGACTGATGAGTCCAATGCGGGACCTACAGTCTCTGTCACAGGTGGGGCAGACGGTGGTTGAGCAGACGGTGGTTGAAGGGGCGGCTGGGTCGGGTGCTTGCGTTGACGTGCGCTCCTTGCGCTGCCTGCGCTTGGCTTCCGCTTGCTCCCGGCAAAGAGACTCAAGGTGTTCGGCGCCTTCCCGGATGCTTCTCCTCCACTTTGTGCGGTCTTGGGCCAGGGATTCCCAGATGTTGGTGGGGATGTTACACTTTTTCAAGGAAGCTTTGAGGGTGTCCTTGTAGCGTTTCCTCTGCCCACCTGGGGCTCTCTTGCCGTGTCGGAGCTCCAAGCAGAACGCTTGTTTTGGGAGTCTCGTATCGGGCATGCGGACGATGTGACCCGTCCATCGGAGCTGATCGAGCGTGGTCAAAGCTTCGATGCTGGGGATGTTGGCCTGAGTGAGAACACTGACATTGGTGTGCCTATCCTGCCAATGGATTTGCAGGATCTTGTGGAGGCAGCATTGGTGGTACCTCTCCACTGCTTTGAGGTGCCTGCTGTACATGGTCCATGTCTCTGAGGCATACAGCAGGGCGGGTATCACTGCTGCTCTGTAGACCATGAGCTTAGTGCCGGGTTTGAGGTGCTGGTCTTCAAACACACTCTTCCTCAGGCGACTGAAGGCTGCACTGGCACACTGAAGGCGGTGTTGGACTTCGTCGTCGATGTCTGCCCTTGTTGACAGTAGGCTCCCGAGGTATGGAAAGTGGTCCACATTGTCCAAGGCCTTGTCGTGGATTTTGATAATCGGGGGGCAGTACTGTGTGGCGGGGGCAGGTTGGTAGAGGACCTTTGTCTTACGGATGTTTAGTGTAAGGTCCATGCTCTCGTACGCTTCGGTGAAGGTGTTGCCGATGGTTTGGAGTTCGACCTCCGAGTGAGCGCAGACGCAAGCGTCGTCTGCATACTGTAATTCGATGACAGAGGATGGGAAGACCTTGGATCTGGACTGCAGGTGACGAAGGTTGAACAGTTTCCCGTTTGTTCTGTAAATTAGCTCCACTCCAGTGGGGAGCTTACTGAGGGTGAGATGGAGCATTGCAGCAAGGAAGATCGAGAAGAGCATTGGTGCAATGACACAGCTTTGCTTGACCCCGGTTCGTACATGAATTGGGTCTGTGGTGGATCCGTTGGTCAGGATCACGGCTTGCATGTCGTTGTGAAGCAGGCGGAGGATGGTGACAAACTTTTGAGGGCAGCCGAATTTGAGGAGGACACTCCATAATCCCTCACGGTTGAGTTTCGAAGGCCTTTGTGAGATCAAAGAAGGCCATGTACAGTGGTTGGTGCTGTTCCCTGCATTTCTTTTGTAATTGGCGCACGGTGAAGATCATGTCCATTGTGCCCCTTAGTGGGCGGAATCTGCATTGCGACTCTGGGAGGAGCTCTTCGGCCACTGGGAGAAGGTGATTGAGGAGGATTCTTGCGATTACTTTCCCTGTGGCAGACAGCAGGGAAACTCCTCTATAATTACCGCAATCGGACTTGTCACCTTTCTTGAAGACGGTCACAATTACGGCATCTCTGAGATCCCCTGGCATGCTCTCCTCCTTCCAGATAAGAAAAATGAGTTCATGAATTCACGCCAGTAGTGCTTCTCCGCCATGCTTTAGTGCCTCGGCGGGGATTACATCTGCTCCTGAGGCCTTGTTGTTCTTCAGTTGTCAGATGGCCTTTTCAACCTCATGCCGGGCTGGGGTTGTGCTGAGATGGTGGCGGGTAGCATGCTGTGGGATGGAGTTGAGGACACTCGCGTCGAAGACAGAGTCTTGGTTAAGGAGATCTTCGAAGTGCTCCTTCCAGCGGGCACTGACTGCCTCTCTGTCCTTGATGAGTACCTCTCCATTCTTGGCCCGCAGTGGGGTAGGACCTTGGGTGCTTGGGCAGTAGATGGTCTTGACTTCGCTAAAGAATCCATGTATGTCGTGTTTGTCAGCTAGCTGCTGGATCTCCTGTATACTGCATCATATAGGAGCGCAGTAAGCTGCATCATATAGGAGCGCTGTACACTGCATCATATAGGAGCGCTGTACACTGCATCATATAGGAGCGCTGTACACTGCATCATATAGGAGCGCTGTACACTGCATCATATAGGAGCGCTGTACACTGCATCATATAGGAGCGCTGTACACTGCATCATATAGGAGCGCTGTACACTGGATCATATAGGAGCGCTGTACACTGGATCATATAGGAGCGCTGTACACTGCATCATATAGAAGCACTGTACACTGCATCATATAGGAGCACTGTACACTGCATCATATAGGGGCGCTGTACACTGGATCATATAGTATCGCTGTACACTGCATCATATAGGAGCACTGAACACTGCATCATATAGGAGCGCTGTACAGTGCATCATATAGGAGCACTGTACACTGCACCATATAGGAGCACTGTACACTGCATCATATAGGAGCGCTGTACACTGCATCATATAGGAGCACTGTACACTGCATCACATAGGACCGCTGTACACTGCATCATATAGGAGCACTGTACACTGCATCATATAGGAGCACTGTACACTGCATCGTATAGCAGCGCTGTACACTGCATCATATAGGAGCACTGTACACTGCATCATATAGGAGTGCTGTACACTGGATCTTATAGGAGTGCTGTACACTGCATCATATAGGAGCACTGTACACTGGATCGTATAGGAGCGCTGTATACTGCATCATATAGGAGCGCTGTACACTGGATCATATAGGAGCACTGTACACTGCATCATATAGGAGC
Source organism: Somniosus microcephalus (assembly GCF_052327205.1). Lineage (NCBI taxonomy): Eukaryota > Metazoa > Chordata > Chondrichthyes > Squaliformes > Somniosidae > Somniosus > Somniosus microcephalus. Next base: position 7,090,043 of record NC_141019.1, read on the forward strand.
ACTGTACACTGCATCATAAAGGAGCACTGTACACTGGATCTTATAGGAGCGCTGTACACTGCATCATATAGGAGCACTGTACACTGCATTGTATAGGAGCGCTGTACACTGCATCATATAGGAGCACTGTACACTGCATCATATAGGAGCGCTGTACACTGCATCATATAGGAGCGCTGTACACTGCATCATATAGGAGCACTGTACACTGCATCGTATAGGAGCGCTGTACACTGCATCATATAGGAGCAATGTACACTGCATCGTATAGGAGCGCTGTACACTGCATCATATAGGAGCGCTGTACACTGCATCGTATAGGAGCACTGTACACTGCATCATATAGGAGCGCTGAACACTGCATCATATAGGAGTGCCGCACACTGCATCATATAGGAGCACTGTACACAGCATCATATCGGAGTGATGTACACTGGGCTAGATTTTCAGTTGCTTGCGCCAGCAGTTAGCGCCTTAAGAGAAGTGATTTCCGGGCGCTATGCGTGTAGCGCCCGGGCGCAGCGCAGTTTGCGCCCCGCCCCAAATTAAGTTGCCCGTTAGCGCCGGCGCAAAGTTTAGCGCCCGCCCGGATGCGCGCGCAGAAAATGACGTCACATCCTCGTGCAACGCCCTTTGGCCGCCCCGATTGCAAACTTCAGTCGGACCGCCCCATTGTGCGGCGGGCGGCCGGAGCGTTTGGAAAAAGGAACGCAACACAACCAGCGCGGGCCCCGGGGGGCGCTAATTAAAGGGAACGTCCTCTCCAGTATAAAGGCCATCCTTTTTTCAGAAAACAGTCTTGTGCAACGCATTTCTGGAGACACAACAAGGAGGATAGCTAACTGGTTTCAAGCAGCAAGAGCCAGGTATTTTTGGACTCAGGCAACAGCGCTGCAAGTGGCCATTTGGAAATTAGAGTGTTTGCCAGGATTTGATGGGGGTTGCATGGGGTGCCAACGCGGAGCTGCAGCTCCATGTCCGTAGGGCTCGCAGACGCATTGTGAGAGGGGCAGCCCTGGCTAGAGGCAGAGGGGGCTACAGGCGTCGGCCACGTAGGCCTTACCCAGTCAGGCTATACCGCCAGCAGCGCTCCTACCTAAACATGAGTGCCGCGCGATGTGTTAAAAGGCTCCGATTCCGAAAGGGGGTGATTGCAGAGATCTGCCACCTGCTTCGCTGAGATCTGCGGCCAAAGCTCAGGTGCAGGACGTCTCTGTCGGTGGAAGTGAAGGTGACAGTGGCATTGAACTTCTATGCCACCGGCTCCTTCCAATACGCTGCTGGGGACATAGCAAACATCTCCCAGTACGGCGCGCATCGCTGCATCCGCCAGGTGACCGAAGCACTGTTCAGAAGGAGAAGCCAATTCATCTCCTTCCCCATGGCCCTGGAGAGCCAGCATCAGCGCGCATTGGGATTTTCCAGACTCGGGGAATTCCCCTTGGTGCAGGGCGCCATTGACTGTACGCATGTGGCTTTGCGGGCCCCTCTGGAGCATGGCGAGCAGTATCGCAACAGGAAGGGCTACCATTCTCTGAATGTGCAGCTGGTCTGTGACCACAAGCAGCGCATCATGGCAGTCAATGCCAGCTTCCCAGGCAGCAGCCACGATGCCTTTATCCTGCGGCAGAGTACTGTGCATGACATGTTCCAGGCACAGCCTCCCCCAAGAGGATGGCTACTCGGGGACAAAGGCTATCCTTTGTGCACCTGGCTCATGACCCCGCTCCGCGCGCCCAGGACCGCTGCTGAAGAGGCCTACAACGAGAGCCATCAAACCACCCGCAACATCATCGAGCTAACTATTGGGGTCCTCAAGCAGCGGTTCCGCTGCCTTGATCGCTCCGGAGGAGCTCTCCAGTATTCGCCGGACCGGGTCTCCCAATTTGTGGTGGTTTGCTGCATGCTACACAACCTGGCTATCCGCAGGACTCAGGCACTGCCACCTGACGTTGGACCAGCACCTCAGGAGGAGGAGCAGGAGGAGCATGAGGAGGAGGAGGAGGAGGAGGAGGAGGAGCAGGAGTACGTTCCCAGGAGGGAGCGACCAGGGCCAAGGGCCGCACGACGCCACCTTATTACACGGTACTTCTAAGCCCCCTGTCAGGGAATGGCCAGGGGCCATGAGGGAAGATGAATGCAGCCGCTCCGCAAGCCCTCAGCCGGCGAAGCCAACAAACACTAAGAAGAACAACCATGGAGACTGCATGAATAAAGATAATTTTTTATTACACAAAAATGAAAAGCCCTTCCCACATGAATCCCCAAAAACAATAAACGGGCCCCACAAAAAGCCCAACAAACGACTCACTCCCACAAACTGGGGAGGAGCCACTCCACCTTTATTGAAACCGGGCCTCAACGTCGGCCTAACGCAAAAAAAAAGCCCTCCAAAAGCACAACCATGGGCAAAATAAAGATGGCCACCGCCATATTAAAGGAAAGCTGGCCACACCCTCTACTGAGTGGCCCGCGAGGGCGAGACCTTGGCCAGCATTTTGCCTCCCCTGCCCTGCCTGCTGCTCCTTCGCAAGCTCTGCCCAGTGGCTGCTGCGAGGCTGGGGGAAGGCGCCTGAGGCTCAGATGCCCTTCCGCCAGATGCCGCTGGGGGGCGGCCTACACGGCGTTTGGGCCTCGAGGGGCCGTCTCCTGAGTGGCGCACCTGAGCCTGGCCACCATCAGCTGCAGCCGCTTGCCCTTGACGCCCCAGAGGGGGAATGGCGGCGACGGATGGCGCAATGTGGGCCAGCTGGCGTCTGGGATGCGCTGGCTGGTGCTGTGGCGCGGTGGCACTCGGCCGGGCCCGCACTGCAGGATCCGCAGCAATCAGCCGACGGCCGGCTTGCTGGGATGGTCCAGCGCGGCGCCTGCCCTGGCGATGCCTGCCTGAGACAGCGCGTGTGGCAGCAGTGAGTGGCCCTGTGGTCCTGGTGTGCGCGCGCATCACATCCGCCAGGGTCTTGACGGCATCAGTTAGCATGCGGCCAGTCGCGGCAGTTGCTGCCCCGAACTCGCGCACACTGGTCGCCAGCGACTCGATGGCCTCAGGCATGCGCCCCACCACGCTCATGAGCTCCGTGTGGCGCCGGTCCGAGTCGTCGGCCATCTGATCGAGCTTCCGCACCTCCTCCGAAGTGAAGGTGTCCGGACTGGAGTCGCGACTCTCCCGCTGGGGAGGAGGGGGCCGAACTAGGGGACCCTTGCCGCGTTGGTGACGGCGAGTGTGCCGAGCAGCAGCACTCCCCTCTGATCCTTCCCCCCTTTGGGGGGAAGGCCGCGGGCCACGCGCACGGCTGCTGGGTGGCTGGACGCCACTGGTCCCAGAAGCTGCATTGCCCTGCGACAGTTCCTCCAGGCACTCGTCCAGTGAGGAGGTGTCAAGCATTTCCTCCTCTCCTGCGGGACGTGACTGTTCCCCCGAAGGTCCGGCTTGCTCCTCCTCCTCCTCCTGGTTGGAGGTGCTGTCACTGGCAGCTTCAGGGTCCTGGTCGTCACCAGCTGAAAGCAGGAATGCACAAGAGTAGCTTCAGAGTGAGGAGACGGCGTCAGCGAGGGAGTTAGGACTGGTGGGATTCAGCGCATTGGTGGGACAGTGGCAAAGGAGGTAGCTCGGATGGGCCAGTGCGACGCGAGAGGGCCAAAAGGCGAGGTCCTTACCATTGCCGGGCAGTGGAGGGTCGGATACACCGCACGCTGTGGGGACAATCACACAGGCTCCCATGAGCACACACACGCGCTCCTCCAGCCGAGTGAGCTTCTGCAGCTTGGCGCGGCCACCCCTGGCACGGGCCTGGCGATTAAACGCTACTTTAGCCTGCAAGAGAAAGGACGGGCTGTAAGTGCGCAGTGAAGCCCTGATGTAGTGTGCACTGCCTCCCATGGTGGAATAGCTTGGACAGAGTGAAGCCCTGATGTAGTGTGCACTGCCTCCCATGGTGGAATAGCTTGGACAGAGTGAAGCCCTGATGTAGTGTGCACTGCCTCCCATGGTGGAATAGCTTGGACAGAGTGAAGCCCTGATGTACTGTCCACTGCCTCCCATGGTGGAATAGCTTGGCCAAAGTGTAGAGTGCCGAATGGCCATTTGATGCTCATGACTGTCCCAATGCTGCTGGCTGAGGGCTGGCCAAAAGGACTTTCAGGTCCCTTTGCCCATCATGTCAGGTGTACATGCAAGAATGAGGAGGAGACTGGAAAGGCTACTCACCCTCACAATCCTGGTCAGATCGTTGTATTTCTTACGGCATTGTTTGTGGGTCCTGGGGGCCTCGCCGGTGAACGTCACCCTCTGGGCGATCTGCTTCCAGGCTTTGGTGTAGTCGTGGTGGGTTGGATTCCTCCCACTCTCTGGAAACAAGATCTTGCGCCTCACCTCCAGAGCTGTGACCATTATGTCCAGATCACCCTCTGAGAAGCACAGTGCACGCTGACGGGCCTTCTCTGGCGTTGCCATGACTCCCTGGGGCTGAGCAGTAGTGTTGAGGCCTCTTTGCAAGGCTGCAGTGTGCAGGGCGTGGCAGCAGACCAATTCGTCCCTTCCCCCTTTAAGAGCTGGTCGGCACCACGGGGTCTGCTGTCAGTGCAAAAATGACCGCACCCGTGCTGCGCCCCGCCTGGGCGCTATCCCTCTGGACCGCCGGCTTAGCGCCTAAAGAGAGTAGTGGAATGCCTCTTTTAGCGCTCCACCAACCTCTTAGGGCGAAGCCACTGAATTCCCGGCAACGGGGCGCTACTTTGGGGCGGGCGCTAACTTCGGGCGGGCGCTAAAGCTAGCGCCCCAAAACTGCCTATACTGAAAATCTAGCCCACTGCATCATATAGGAGCGCTGTACACTGCATCATATAGGAGCGCTGTACACTGCATCATATAGGAGCGCTGTGCACTGCATCATATAGGAGCGCTGTACACTGCATCATATAGGAGCGCTGTAGTCTGCATCATATAGGAGCGCTGTACACTGCATCATATAGGAGTGCTGTACACTGCATCATATAGGAGCGCTGTACACTGCATCATATAGGAGCGCTGTACACTGTATCATATAGGAGCGCTGTACACTGGATCATCATACACTGCATCATGTAGGAGCGCTGTCTTCTTCTCTTCTTTTTAGGCAGTCCCTCGGGAATCGAGGATGACTTGCTTCCACATTAAAAATGAGTTCGCAGGTGACTGATGAGTCCAATGCGGGACCTACAGTCTCTGTCACAGGTGGGGCAGACGGTGGTTGAGCAGACGGTGGTTGAAGGGGCGGGTGGGTCGGGTGCTTGCGTTGACGTGCGCTCCTTGCGCTGCCTGCGCTTGGCTTCCGCTTGCTCCCGGCAAAGAGACTCAAGGTGTTCGGCGCCTTCCCGGATGCTTCTCCTCCACTTTGTGTGGTCTTGGGCCAGGGATTCTCAGGTGTTGGTGGGGATGTTACACTTTTTCAAGGAAGCTTTGAGGGTGTCCTTGTAGCGTTTCCTCTGCCCACCTGGGGCTCTCTTGCCGTGTCGGAGCTCCAAGCAGAGCGCTTGTTTTGGGAGTCTCGTATCGGGCATGCGGACGATGTGACCCGTCCATTGGAGCTGATCGAGCGTGGTCAAAGCTTCGATGCTGGGGATGTTGGCCTGAGTGAGAACACTGACGTTGGTGTGCCTATCCTGCCAATGGATTTGCAGGATCTTGTGGAGGCAGCATTGGTGGTACCTCTCCACTGCTTTGAGGTGCCTGCTGTACATGGTCCATGTCTCTGAGGCATACAGCAGGGCGGGTATCACTGCTGCTCTGTAGACCATGAGCTTAGTGCCGGGTTTGAGGTGCTGGTCTTCAAACACACTCTTCCTCAGGTGACTGAAGGCTGCACTGGCACACTGAAGGCAGTGTTGGACTTCGTCATCGATGTCTGCCCTTGTTGACAGTAGGCTCCCGAGGTATGGAAAGTGGTCCACATTGTCCAAGGCCTTGTCGTGGATTTTGATAATCGTGGGGCAGTACTGTGTGGCGGGGGCAGGTTGGTAGAGGACCTTTGTCTTACGGATGTTTAGTGTAAGGTCCATGCTCTCGTACGCTTCGGTGAAGGTGTTGCCGATGGTTTGGAGTTCGACCTCCGAGTGAGCGCAGACGCAAGCGTCGTCTGCATACTGTAATTCGATGACAGAGGATGGGAAGACCTTGGATCTGGACTGCAGGTGACGAAGGTTGAACAGTTTCCCGTTTGTTCTGTAAATTAGCTCCACTCCAGTGGGGAGCTTACTGAGGGTGAGATGGAGCATTGCAGCAAGGAAGATCGAGAAGAGCATTGGTGCAATGACACAGCTTTGCTTGACCCCGGTTCGTACATGAATTGGGTCTGTGGTGGATCCGTTGGTCAGGATCACGGCTTGCATGTCGTTGTGAAGCAGGCGGAGGATGGTGACAAACTTTTGAGGGTAGCCGAATTTGAGGAGGACACTCCATAATCCCTCACGGTTGACAGTTTCGAAGGCCTTTGTGAGATCAAAGAAGGCCATGTACAGTGGTTGGTGCTGTTCCCTGCATTTCTTTTGTAATTGGCGCACGGTGAAGATCATGTCCATTGTGCCCCTTAGTGGGCGGAATCTGCATTGCGACTCTGGGAGGAGCTCTTCGGCCACTGGGAGAAGGCGATTGAGGAGGATTCTTGCGATTACTTTCCCTGTGGCAGACAGCAGGGAAACTCCTCTATAATTACCGCAATCGGACTTGTCACCTTTCTTGAAGACGGTCACAATTACGGCATCTCTGAGATCCCCTGGCATGCTCTCCTCCTTCCAGATAAGAAAAATGAGTTCATGAATTCGTGCCAGTAGTGCTTCTCCGCCATGCTTTAGTGCCTCGGCGGGGATTACATCTGCTCCTGAGGCCTTGTTGTTCTTCAGTTGTCAGATGGCCTTTTCAACCTCATGCCGGGCTGGGGTTGTGCTGAGATGGTGGCGGGTAGCATGCTGTGGGATGGAGTTGAGGACACTCGCGTCGAAGACAGAGTCTTGGTTAAGGAGATCTTCGAAGTGCTCCTTCCAGCGGGCACTGACTGCCTCTCTGTCCTTGATGAGTACCTCTCCATTCTTGGCCCGCAGTGGGGTAGGACCTTGGGTGCTTGGGCAGTAGATGGTCTTGACTGCGCTAAAGAATCCATGTATGTCGTGTTTGTCAGCTAGCTGCTGGATCTCCTGTATACTGCATCATATAGGAGCGCAGTAAGCTGCATCATATAGGAGCGCTGTACACTGCATCATATAGGAGTGCTGTACACTGCATCATATAGGAGCGCTGTACACTGCATCATATAGGAGCGCTGTACACTGCATCATATAGGAGCGCTGTACACTGCATCATATAGGCGCGCTGTACACTGCATCATATAGGAGCGCTGTACACTGGATCATATAGGAGCGCTGTACACTGCATCATATAGGAGCGCTGTACACTGCATCATATAGGAGCGCTGTACACTGCATCATAAACGAGCACTACACACTGCATCATATAGGAGCATTCTACACTGCATCATATAGGAGCGCTGTACGCTGCATCATATAGGAGCGCTGCACACTGCATCATATAGGAGCGCTGTACACTGCATCATATAGGAGCGCTGTACACTGCATCATATAGGGGCGCTGTACACTGCATCATATAGGAGCGCTGTACACTGCATCATATAGGAGCACTGAACACTGCATCATATAGGAGCGCTGTACAGTGCATCATATAGGAGCACTGTACACTGCACCATATAGGAGCACTGTACACTGCATCATATAGGAGCGCTGTACACTGCATCATATAGGAGCACTGCACACTGCATCATATTGGAGTGCTGTACACTGCATCATATAGGAGCACTGAACACTGCATCATATAGGAGCGCTGTACACTGCATCATATAGGAGCATTGTACACTGCATCATATAGGAGCACTGTACACTGCATCATATAGGAGCACTGTACACTGCATCATATAGGAGCGCTGTACACTGCATCATATAGGAGCGCTGTACACTGCATCATATAGGAGCGCTGTACACTGCATCATATAGGAGCATTGTACACTGCATCATATAGGAGCACTGTACACTGCATCATATAGGAGCACTGTACACTGCATCATATAGGAGCACTGTACACTGCATCATATAGGAGCGCTGTACACTGCATCATAAACGAGCACTACACACTGCATCATATAGGAGCATTCTACACTGCATCATATAGGAGCGCTGTACGCTGCATCATATAGGAGCGCTGCACACTGCATCATATAGGAGCGCTGTACACTGCATCATATAGGAGCGCTGTACACTGCATCATATAGGAGCACTGTACACTGCATCATATAGGAGCGCTGTACACTGCATCATATAGGAGCACTGTACACTGCATCATATAGGAGTGCCGCACACTGCATCATATCGGAGCACTGTGCAATGCATCAAATAGGAGCACTGTACACTGCATCATATAGGAGCGCTGTACACTGCATCATATAGGAGCGCTGTACACTGCATCATACAGGAGCGCTGTACACTGCATCATATAGGAGCGCTGTACACTGTATCATATAGGGGCGCTGTACACTGCATCATATCGGAGCGCTGTACATTGTATCATATAAGAGCGCTGTACATTGCATCATATAGGAGCGCTGTACACTGGATCATATAGGAGCACTGTACACGGCATCATATAGGAGCACTGTACACTGCTTCATGTAGGAGCGCTGTACACTGGATCATATAGGAGCGCTGTACACTGCATCATATAGGAGCGCTGTACTCTGCATCATATAGGAGCACTGAACACTGCATCATATAGGAGTGCTGTACACTGCATCATATAGGAGCGCTGTACACTGGATCATATAGGAGCAATCTACACTGCATCATATAGGAGCGCTGTACACTGCATCATATAGGAGCACTGTACACTGCATCGTATAGGAGCTCTGTAGACTGCATCATATAGGAGCACTGTACACTGCATCATATAGGAGCGCTGTACACTGCATCATATAGGAGCGCTGTACACTGCATCATATAGGAGCACTGTACACTGCATCGTATAGGAGCGCTGTACACTGCATCATATAGGAGCACTGTACACTGCATCGTATAGGAGCGCTGTACACTGCATCATATAGGAGCGCTGCACACTGCATCGTATAGGAGCGCTATGCACTGCATCATATAGGAGCGCTGTACACTGCATCATATAGGAGTGCTGAACACTGCATCATATAGGAGCGCTGTACACTGCATCATAAAGGAGTGCCGCACACTGCATCATATAGGAGCACTGTACACTGCATCATATCGGAGTGATGTACACTGCATCATATAGGAGCACTGTACACTGCATCGTATAGGAGCGCTGTACACTGCATCATATAGGAGCACTGTACACTGCATCGTATAGGAGCGCTGTACACTGCATCATATAGGAGCGCTGTACACTGCATCGTATAGGAGCACTGTACACTGCATCATATAGGAGCGCTGTGCACTGCATCATATAGGAGCGCTGTACACTGCATCATATAGGAGCGCTGAACACTGCATCATATAGGAGCGCTGAACACTGCATCATATAGGAGTGCCGCACACTGCATCATATAGGAGCACTGTACACAGCATCATATCGGAGTGATGTACACTGCATCATATAGGAGCGCGGTACACTGCATCATATAGGAGCGCTGTACACGGCATCATATAGGAGCGCTGTACACTGCATCATATAGGAGCGCTGTACACTGCATCATATAGGAGCGCTGTACACTGCATCATATAGGAGCGCAGTGCACTGCATCATACAGGAGCGCTGTACACTGCATCACATAGGAGCGCTGTACACTGCATCATATAGGAGCGCTGTACACTGTATCATATAGGAGCGCTGTACACTGCATCATATAGGAGCTCTGTACACTGCATCATATAGGAGCACTGTACACTGCATCACATAGGAGCGCTGTACACTGCATCATGTAGGAACACAGTACACTGCATCATATAAGAGCGCTGTACACTGCATCATATAGGAGCACTTTACACTGCATCATATAGGAGCGCTGTACACTGCATCATATAGGAGCGCTGTACACTGCATCATATAGGAGCGCAGTACACTGCATCATATAGGAGCGCTGTACACTGCATCATATAGGAGCGCTGTACACTGCATCATATAGGAGCGCTGTACACTGCATCATATAGGAGCGCTGTACACTGCATCATACAGGAGCGCTGTACACTGCATCATATAGGAGCGCTGTACACTGTATCATATAGGGGCGCTGTACACTGCATCATATAGGAGCGCTGTACACTGTATCATATAAGAGCGCTGTACATTACATCATATAGGAGCGCTGTACACTGGATCATATAGGAGCACTGTACACGGCATCATATAGGAGCACTGTACACTGCTTCATGTAGGAGCGCTGTACACTGGATCATATAGGAGCGCTGTACACTGCATCATACAGGAGCGCTGTACTCTGCATCATATAGGAGCACTGAACACTGCATCATATAGGAGTGCTGTACACTGCATCATATAGGAGCGCTGTACACTGGATCATATAGGAGCACTGTACACTGCATCATATAGGAGCGCTGTACACTGCATCATATAGGAGCACTGTACACTGCATCGTATAGGAGCTCTGTACCCTGCATCATATAGGAGCACTGTACACTGCATCATATAGGAGCGCTGTACACTGCATCATATAGGAGCGCTGTACACTGCATCATATAGGAGCACTGTACACTGCATCGTATAGGAGCGCTGTACACTGCATCATATAGGAGCACTGTACACTGCATCGTATAGGAGCGCTGTACACTGCATCATATAGGAGCACTGAACACTGCATCATATAGGAGTGCTGTACACTGCATCATATAGGAGCGCTGTACACTGCATCATATAGGAGTGCCGCACACTGCATCATATAGGAGCACTGTACACTGCATCATATCGGAGTGATGTACACTGCATCATATAGGAGCACTGTACACTGCATCATATAGGAGTGATGTACACTGCATCATATAGGAGCGCTGTACACTGCATCATATAGGATCGCTGTACACTGCATCATATAGGTGCTGTACACTGGATCATATAGGAGCACTGTACACTGCATCATATAGGAGCACTGTACACTGCATCATATAGGTGCTGTACACTGGATCATATAGGAGCGCTGTACACTGCATCATATAGGAGCACTGTACACTGCATCATATAGGAGCGTTATACACTGCATCATATAGGAGTGCTGTACACTGCATCATATAGGAGCACTGTACACTGCATCATATAGGAGCACTGTACACTGCATCATATAGGAGCACTGTACACTGCATCATATGGGAGTGCTGTTCACTGCATCATATAGGAGCGCTGCACACTGCATCATATAGGAGCACTGCAAACTGCATCATATTGGAGCGCTGTACACTGCATCATATAGGAGCACTGTACACTGCATCATATAGGAGTGATGTACACTGCATCATATAGGAGCGCTGTACACTGCATCATATAGGATCGCTGTACACTGCATCATATAGGAGCACTGTACACTGCATCATATAGGAGCGCTGTACACTGCATCATATAGGAGCACTGTACACTGCATCATGTAGGTGCTGTACACTGGATCATATAGGAGCGCTGTACACTGCATCATATAGGAGCACTGTACACTGCATCATATAGGAGCACTGTACACTGCATCATATAGGAGCACTGTACACTGCATCATATAGGAGCGCTGTACACTGCATCATATAGGAGTGCTGTTCACTGCATCATATAGGAGCGCTGCACACTGCATCATATAGGAGCCCTGCACACTGCATCATATTGGAGCGCTGTACACTGCATCATATAGGAGCACTGAACACTGCATCATATAGGAGCGCTGTACACTGCACCATATAGGAGCATTGTACACTGCATCATATAGAAGCACTGTACACTGCATCATATAGGAGCACTGTACACTGCATCATATAGGAGCGCTGTACACTGCATCATATAGGAGCGCTGTACACTGCATCATATAGGAGCGCTGTACACTGCATCATATAGGAGCATTGTACACTGCATCATATAGGAGCACTGTACACTGCATCATATAGGAGCACTGTACATTGCATCATATAGGAGCGCTGTACACTGCATCATAAACGAGCACTACACACTGCATCATATAGGAGCGTTCTACACTGCATCATATAGGAGCGCTGTACACTGCATCATATAGGAGCGCTGCACACTGCATCATATAGGAGCGCTGTACACTGCATCATATAGGAGCGCTGTACACTGCATCATATAGGAGCACTGTACACTGCATCATATAGGAGCGCTGTACACTGCATCATATAGGAGCACTGTACACTGCATCATAGAGGAGTGCCGCACACTGCATCATATAGGAGCACTGTGCAATGCATCAAATAGGAGCACTGTACACTGCATCATATAGGAGCGCTGTACTCTGCATCATATAGGAGCGCTGTACACTGCATCATATAGGAGCACTGTACACTGCATCATATAGGAGCGCTGTACACTGCATCATATAGGAGCGCTGTACACTGTATCATATAGGAGCGCTGTACACTGGATCATATAGGAGTGCTGTACACTGCATCATATAGGAGCGCTGTACACTGGATCATATAGGAGTGCTGTACACTGCATCATATAGGAGCACTGTACACTGCATCATATAGGAGCGCTGTACACTGCATCATATAGGAGCACTGTACACTGAATCATATAGGAGCACTGTACACTGCATCATATAGGAGCGCTTTACACAGCATCATATAGGAGCGCTGTACACTGCATCATATAGGAGCACTGCACCCTGCATCATATAGGAGTGCTTTATACTGGATCGTATAGGAGCGCTGTACACTGGATCATATAGAAGTGCTGTACACTGCATAATATAGGAGCGCTGTACACTGCATCATATAGGAGCACTGTACACTGCATCATATAGGAGCACTGTACACTGCATCATATAGGAGCGCTGTACACTGGATCGTAAAGGAGTGCTGTACACTGCATCATATAGGAGCACTGTACACTGCATCATATAGGAGCGCTGTACACAGCATCATATAGGAGCGCTGTACACTGCATCATATAGGAGCACTGCACCCTGCTTCATATAGGAGTGCTTTACACTGGATCGTATAGGAGCGCTGTACACTGGATCGTATAGGAGTGCTGTACACAGCATCATATAGGAGTACTGCACACTGCATCATATAGGAGCACTGTACACTGCATCATATAGGAGCACTGTGCACTGCATCATATAGGAGCACTGTACACTGCAACATATAGGAGCGCTGTGCACTGCATAATAGAGGAGCGCTGTACACTGCATCATATAGCAGCGCTGTACACTGCATCATATAGGAGCACTGTACACTGCATCATATAGGAGCGCTGTACACTGGATCATAAAGGAGCGCTGTACACTGCATCATATAGGAGCACTGTACACTGGATCATACAGGAGCGCTGAACACTGCATCATATCGGAGCGCTGTACACTGGATCACATAGGAGCGCTGTATACTGCATCATATAGGAGCGCTGTACACTGGATCATATAGGAGCACTATACACTGCATCATATAGGAGCACTGTACACTGCATCATATAGGAGCGCTGTACACTGCATCATCATACACTGCATCATGTAGGAGCGCTGTCTTCTTCTCTTCTTTTTAGGCAGTCCCTCGGGAATCGAGGATGACTTGCTTCCACATTAAAAATGAGTTCACAGGTGACTGATGAGTCCAATGCGGGACCTACAGTCTCTGTCACAGGTGGGGCAGACGGTGGTTGAGCAGACGGTGGTTGAAGGGGCGGGTGGGTCGAGTGCTTGCGTTGACGTGCGCTCCTTGCACTGCCTGCGCTTGGCTTCCGCTTGCTCCCGGCAAAGAGACTCAAGGTGTTCGGCGCCTTCCCGGATGCTTCTCCTCCACTTTGTGCGGTCTTGGGCCAGGGATTCCCAGGTGTTGGTGGGGATGTTACACTTTTTCAAGGAGGCTTTGAGGGTGTCCTTGCAGCGTTTCCTCTGCCCACCTGGGGCTCTCTTGCCGTGTCGGAGCTCCAAGCAGAGCGCTTGTTTTGGGAGTCTCGTATCGGGCATGCGGACGATGTGACCCGTCCATCGGAGCTGATCGAGCGTGGTCAAAGCTTCGATGCTGGGGATGTTGGCCTGAGTGAGAACACTGACGTTGGTGTGCCTATCCTGCCAATGGATTTGCAGGATCTTGTGGAGGCAGCATTGGTGGTACCTCTCCACTGCTTTGAGGTGCCTGCTGTACATGGTCCATGTCTCTGAGGCATACAGCAGGGCGGGTATCACTGCTGCTCTGTAGACCATGAGCTTAGTGCCGGGTTTGAGGTGCTGGTCTTCAAACACACTCTTCCTCAGGCGACTGAAGGCTGCACTGGCACACTGAAGGCGGTGTTGGACTTCGTCGTCGATGTCTGCCCTTGTTGACAGTAGGCTCCCGAGGTATGGAAAGTGGTCCACATTGTCCAAGGCCTTGTCGTGGATTTTGATAATCGTGGGGCAGTACTGTGTGGCGGGGGCAGGTTGGTAGAGGACCTTTGTCTTACGGATGTTTAGTGTAAGGTCCATGCTCTCGTACGCTTCGGTGAAGGTGTTGCCGATGGTTTGGAGTTCGACCTCCGAGTGAGCGCAGACGCAAGCGTCGTCTGCATACTGTAATTCGATGACAGAGGATGGGAAGACCTTGGATCTGGACTGCAGGTGACGAAGGTTGAACAGTTTCCCGTTTGTTCTGTAAATTAGCTCCACTCCAGTGGGGAGCTTACTGAGGGTGAGATGGAGCATTGCAGCAAGGAAGATCGAGAAGAGCATTGGTGTAATGACACAGCCTTGCTTGACCCCGGTTCGTACATGAATTGGGTCTGTGGTGGATCCGTTGGTCAGGATCACGGCTTGCATGTCATTGTGAAGCAGGCGGAGGATGGTGACAAACTTTTGAGGGCAGCCGAATTTGAGGAGGACACTCCATAATCCCTCACGGTTGACAGTTTCGAAGGCCTTTGTGAGATCAAAGAAGGCCATGTACAGTGGTTGGTGCTGTTCCCTGCATTTCTTTTGTAATTGGCGCACGGTGAAGATCATATCCATTGTGCCCCTTAGTGGGCGGAATCTGCATTGCGACTCTGGGAGGAGCTCTTCGGCCACTGGGAGAAGGCGATTGAGGAGGATTCTTGCGATTACTTTCCCTGTGGCAGACAGCAGGGAAACTCCTCTATAATTACCGCAATCGGACTTGTCACCTTTCTTGAAGACGGTCACAATTACGGCATCTCTGAGATCCCCTGGCATGCTCTCCTCCTTCCAGATAAGAAAAATGAGTTCATGAATTCGCGCCAGTAGTGCTTCTCCGCCATGCTTTAGTGCCTCGGCGGGGATTACATCTGCTCCTGAGGCCTTGTTGTTCTTCAGTTGTCAGATGGCCTTTTCAACCTCATGCCGGGCTGGGTTTGTGCTGAGATGGTGGCGGGTAGCATGCTGTGGGATGGAGTTGAGGACACTCGCATCGAAGACAGAGTCTTGGTTAAGGAGATCTTCGAAGTGCTCCTTCCAGCGGGCACTGACTGCCTCTCTGTCCTTGATGAGTACCTCTCCATTCTTGGCCCGCAGTGGGGTAGGACCTTGGGTGCTTGGGCAGTAGATGTTCTTGACTGCGCTAAAGAATCCATGTATGTCGTGTTTGTCAGCTAGATGCTGGATCTCCTGTACACTGCATCATATAGGAGCGCAGTAAGCTGCATTTATTGGAGCGCTGTACACTGCATCATAGAGGAGCGCTGTACACTGCATCATATAGGAGCGCTGTACACTGCATCATATAGGAGCGCTGTACACTGCATCATATAGGAGCGCTGTACACTGCATCATATAGGAGTGCTGTACACTGCATCATATAGGAGCCCTGTACACTGCATCATATAGGAGCGCTGTACACTGCATCATATAGGAGCGCTGTACACTGGATAATATAGGAGCGCTGTACACTGGATCGTATAGGAGCGCTGTACACTGCATCATATAGGACTGCTGTACACTGGATCATATAGGAGCGCTGTCCACTGGATCATATAGGAGCGCTGTACACTGCATCATATAGGAGCACTGTACACTGCATCATATAGGAGCACTGTACACTGCATCATATAGGGGCGCTGTACACTGGATCATATAGGAGCGCTGTACACTGCATCATATAGGAGCACTGTACACTGCATCATATAGGAGCACTGTACACTGCATCATATAGGAGCACTGTACACTGCACCATATAGGAGCACTGTACACTGCATCATAGAGGAGCGCTGTACACTGCATCATATAGGAGCACTGTACACTGCATCATATAGGACCGCTGTACACTGCATCATATAGGAGCACTATACACTGCATCATATAGGAGCACTGTACACTGCATCATATAGCAGCGCTGTACACTGCATCATATTGGAGCACTGTACACTGTATCATATAGGAGCGCTGTACACTGGATCATATAGGAGCGCTGTACACTGCATCATATAGGAGCACTGTACACTGGATCGTATAGGAGCGCTGAATACTGCATCATATAGGAGCGCTGTACACTGGATCGTATAGGAGCGCTGTATACTGCATCATATAGGAGCGCTGTACACTGGATCATATAGGAGCACTGTACACTGCATCATATAGGAGTACTGTACACTGCATCATATAGGAGCGCTGTACACTGGATCATATAGGAGCACTGTACACTGCATCATATAGGAGCACTGCACACTGCATCATATAGGAGCGCTGTACACTGCATCATATAGGAGCACTGTACACGGCATCATGTAGGAGCGCTGTACACTGGATCATATAGGAGCGCTGTACACTGCATCATATAGGAGCGCTGTACACTGCATCATATAGGAGCACTGTACACTGGATCATATAGGAGCGCTGTACACTGCATCATATAGGAGCACTGTACACTGCATCATATAGGAGCGCTGAACACTGCATCATATAGGAGTGCTGTACACTGCATCATATAGGAGCACTGTACACTGCATCATATAGGAGTGCTGTACACTGCATCATATAGGAGTGCTGTACACTGCATCATATAGGAGCGCTGTACACTGCATCATATAAGAGCACTGTACACTGCATCATATAGGAGCGCTGTACCCTGCATCATATAGGAGCACTGTACACTGCACCATATAGGAGCACTGTACACTGCATCATATAGTAGCACTGTACACTGCATCATATAGGACCGCTGTACACTGCATCATATAGGAGCACTGTACACTGCATCATATAGGAGCACTGTACACTGCATCATATAGCACCGCTGCACACTGCATCATATAGGAGCACTGCACCCTGCATCATATAGGAGTGCTTTATACTGGATCGTATAGGAGCGCTGTACACTGGATCATATAGAAGTGCTGTACACTGCATAATATAGGAGCGCTGTACACTGCATCATATAGGAGCACTGTACACTGCATCATATAGGAGCACTGTACACTGCATCATATAGGAGCGCTGTACACTGGATCGTAAAGGAGTGCTGTACACTGCATCATATAGGAGCACTGTACACTGCATCATATAGGAGCGCTGTACACAGCATCATATAGGAGCGCTGTACACTGCATCATATAGGAGCACTGCACCCTGCATCATATAGGAGTGCTTTATACTGGATCGTATAGGAGCGCTGTACACTGGATCATATAGAAGTGCTGTACACTGCATAATATAGGAGCGCTGTACACTGCATCATATAGGAGTACTGCACACTGCATCATATAGGAGCACTGTACACATGCATCATATAGGAGCACTGTGCACTGCATCATATAGGAGCACTGTACACTGCAACATATAGGAGCGCTGTGCACTGCATAATAGAGGAGCGCTGTACACTGCATCATATAGCAGCGCTGTACACTGCATCATATAGGAGCACTGTACACTGCATCATATAGGAGCGCTGTACACTGGATCATAAAGGAGCGCTGTACACTGCATCATATAGGAGCACTGTACACTGGATCATACAGGAGCGCTGAACACTGCATCATATAGGAGCGCTGTACACTGGATCACATAGGAGCGCTGTATACTGCATCATATAGGAGCGCTGTACACTGGATCATATAGGAGCACTGTACACTGCATCATATAGGAGCACTGTACACTGCATCATATAGGAGCGCTGTACACTGCATCATCATACACTGCATCATGTAGGAGCGCTGTCTTCTTCTCTTCTTTTTAGGCAGTCCCTCGGGAATCGAGGATGACTTGCTTCCACATTAAAAATGAGTTCACAGGTGACTGATGAGTCCAATGCGGGACCTACAGTCTCTGTCACAGGTGGGGCAGATGGTGGTTGAGCAGACGGTGGTTGAAGGGGCGGGTGGGTCGAGTGCTTGCGTTGACGTGCGCTCCTTGCACTGCCTGCGCTTGGCTTCCGCTTGCTCCCGGCAAAGAGACTCAAGGGGCTAGATTTTCAGTATAGACAGTTTTGGGGCGCTAAGCTTAGCGCCCGCCCGAAGTTATCGCCCGCCCCAAAGTAGCGCCCCGTTGCCGGAAATTCAGTGGCTTCGCCCTAAGAGGTTGGTGGAGCGCTAAAAGAGGCATTCCACTAGTATCTTTAGGCGCTAAGCCGGCGGTGGAGAGCGCAACACCCGAGCTCGGGCGCAGCGCACGGCAGACACTCTGGTGCCAGTGAGCTCTTAAAGGGGAAGGGTGCATGTATTTTTTTCAAATGCAAAGTCTGGGTAGAAACGGGAGGAGGAGGAGGAGGAGGAGGAGGAGGAGGAGGAGGAGGAGGAGGAGGAGGAGGAGGAGGAGGAGGACATTGGTGCCCGGAAACATAAATAGACCGTTCAGAACAACACACAGCTTACTTCCACACAACACATGCAGAGTGCCTTTTGTACGAGTGCCCTTTAATTAGCGCTCCCCAGGGTGTGTTGCGTTCCATTTTACAAACGCTCTGGACGCCAGCCGCACAATGGGGCGGTCCGACTGAAGTTTGGATTCGGGGCGGCCAAAGGGCGTTGCACGAGGATGTGACGTCATTTTCTGCGCGCGCATCCGGGCGGCCGCTAAATTTTGCGCCGGCGCTAACGGGCAACTTAATTTGGGGCGGGGCGCAAACTGCGCTGCGCCCAGGCGCTACACGCATAGCGCCCGAAAATCACTTCTCTTAAGGCGCTAACTGCTGGCGCAAGCAACTGAAAATCTAGCCCAAGGTGTTCGGCGCCTTCCCGGATGCTTCTCCTCCACTTTGTGTGGTCTTGGGCCAGGGATTCCCAGGTGTTGGTGGGGATGTTACACTTTTTCAAGGAGGCTTTGAGGGTGTCCTTGCAGCGTTTCCTCTGCCCACCTGGGGCTCTCTTGCCGTGTCGGAGCTCCAAGCAGAGCGCTTGTTTTGGGAGTCTCGTATCGGGCATGCGGACGATGTGACCCGTCCATCGGAGCTGATCGAGCGTGGTCAAAGCTTCGATGCTGGGGATGTTGGCCTGAGTGAGAACACTGACGTTGGCGTGCCTATCCTGCCAATGGATTTGCAGGATCTTGTGGAGGCAGCATTGGTGGTACCTCTCCACTGCTTTGAGGTGCCTGCTGTACATGGTCCATGTCTCTGAGGCATACAGCAGGGCGGGTATCACTGCTGCTCTGTAGACCATGAGCTTAGTGCCGGGTTTGAGGTGCTGGTCTTCAAACACACTCTTCCTCAGGCGACTGAAGGCTGCACTGGCACACTGAAGGCGGTGTTGGACTTCGTCGTCGATGTCTGCCCTTGTTGACAGTAGGCTCCCGAGGTATGGAAAGTGGTCCACATTGTCCAAGGCCTTGTCGTGGATTTTGATAATCGTGGGGCAGTACTGTGTGGCGGGGGCAGGTTGGTAGAGGACCTTTGTCTTACGGATGTTTAGTGTAAGGTCCATGCTCTCGTACGCTTCGGTGAAGGTGTTGCCGATGGTTTGGAGTTCGACCTCCGAGTGAGCGCAGACGCAAGCGTCGTCTGCATACCTTAATTCGATGACAGAGGATGGGAAGACCTTGGATCTGGACTGCAGGTGACGAAGGTTGAACAGTTTCCCGTTTGTTCTGTAAATTAGCTCCACTCCAGTGGGGAGCTTACTGAGGGTGAGATGGGGCATTGCAGCAAGGAAGATCGAGAAGAGCATTGGTGTAATGACACAGCCTTGCTTGACCCCGGTTCGTACATGAATTGGGTCTGTGGTGGATCCGTTGGTCAGGATCACGGCTTGCATGTCATTGTGAAGCAGGCGGAGGATGGTGACAAACTTTTGAGGGTAGCCGAATTTGAGGAGGACACTCCATAATCCCTCACGGTTGACAGTTTCGAAGGCCTTTGTGAGATCAAAGAAGGCCATGTACAGTGGTTGGTGCTGTTCCCTGCATTTCTTTTGTAATTGGCGCACGGTGAAGATCATATCCATTGTGCCCCTTAGTGGGCGGAATCTGCATTGCGACTCTGGGAGGAGCTCTTCGGCCACTGGGAGAAGGCGATTGAGGAGGATTCTTGCGATTACTTTCCCTGTGGCAGACAGCAGGGAAACTCCTCTATAATTACCGCAATCGGACTTGTCACCTTTCTTGAAGACGGTCACAATTACGGCATCTCTGAGATCCCCTGGCATGCTCTCCTCCTTCCAGATAAGAAAAATGAGTTCATGAATTCGCGCCAGTAGTGCTTCTCCGCCATGCTTTAGTGCCTCGGCGGGGATTACATCTGCTCCTGAGGCCTTGTTGTTCTTCAGTTGTCAGATGGCCTTTTCAACCTCATGCCGGGCTGGGGTTGTGCTGAGATGGTGGCGGGTAGCATGCTGTGGGATGGAGTTGAGGAGACTCGCATCGAAGACAGAGTCTTGGTTAAGGAGATCTTCGAAGTGCTCCTTCCAGCGGGCACTGACTGCCTCTCTGTCCTTGATGAGTACCTCTCCATTCTTGGCCCGCAGTGGGGTAGGACCTTGGGTGCTTGGGCAGTAGATGTTCTTGACTGCGCTAAAGAATCCATGTATGTCGTGTTTGTCAGCTAGATGCTGGATCTCCTGTACACTGCATCATATAGGAGCGCAGTAAGCTGCATTTATTGGAGCGCTGTACACTGCATCATATAGGAGCGCTGTACACTGCATCATATAGGAGCGCTGTACACTGCATCATATAGGAGCGCTGTACACTGCATCATATAGGAGTGCTGTACACTGCATCATATAGGAGCCCTGTACACTGCATCATATAGGAGCGCTGTACACTGCATCATATAGGAGCGCTGTACACTGGATAATATAGGAGCGCTGTACACTGGATCGTATAGGAGCGCTGTACACTGCATCATATAGGACTGCTGTAAACTGGATCATATAGGAGCGCTGCCCACTGGATCATATAGGGGCGCTGTACACTGCATCATATAGGAGCACTGTACACTGCATCATATAGGAGCACTGTACACTGCATCATATAGGGGCGCTGTACACTGGATCATATAGGAGCGCTGTACACTGCATCATATAGGAGCACTGTACACTGCATCATATAGGAGCACGGTACACTGCATCATATAGGAGCACTGTACACTGCACCATATAGGAGCACTGTACACTGCATCATATAGGAGCGCTGTACAGTGCATCATATAGGAGCGCTGTACACTGCATCATATAGGAGCGCTGTACACTGCATCATATAGGAGCACTGTACACTGCATCATATAGCAGCGCTGTACACTGTATCATATAGGGGTGCTGTACACTGCATCGTATAGGAGCGCTGTACACTGCATCATATAGGAGCGCTGTACACTGCATCATTTCGGAGCGCTGTACACTGCATCATATAGGAGCACTGTACACTGCATCATATAGGAGCGCTGTACACTGTATCATATAGGGGTGCTGTACACTGCATCGTATAGGAGCGCTGTACACTGTATCATATAGGAGCGCTGTACACTGCTTCATATAGGAGCTCTGTACACTGCATCATATAGGAGCACTGTACACTGCATCATATAGGAGCGCTGTACACTGCATCATATAGGAGCACAGTACACTGCATCATATAAGAGCGCTGTACACTGCATCATATGGGAGCACTTTACACTGCATCATATAGGAGCGCTGTACACTGGATCATATAGGAGCACTGTACACGGCATCATATAGGAGCACTGTACACTGCTTCATATAGGAGCGCTGTACACTGGATCATATAGGAGCGCTGTACACTGCATCATATAGGAGCACTGAACACTGCATCATATAGGAGTGCTGTACACTGCATCATATAGGAGCGCTGTACACTGGATCATATAGGAGAACTGTACACTGCATCATATAGGAGCACTGTACACTGCATCATATAGGAGCACTCTACACTGCATCGTATAGGAGCGCTGTACACTGCATCATATAGGAGCACTGTACACTGCATCGTATAGGAGCACTGTACACTGCATCATATAGGAGCGCTGTACACTGCATCATATAGGAGCGCTGTACAATGCATCATATAGGAGCGCTGTGCACTGCATCATATAGGAGCGCTGTACACTGCATCATATAGGAGCGCTGAACACTGCATCATATAGGAGCGCTGTACACTGCATCATATAGGAGTGCCGCACACTGCATCATATAGGAGCACTGTACATTGCATCATATAGGAGTGATTTACACTGCATCATATTGGAGCACTTTACACTGCATCATATCGGAGTGATGTACACTGCATCATATAGCAGCGCTGTACACTGCATCATATAGGGGCGCTGCACACTGCATCATATAGGAGCGTTGTGCACTGCATCATATAGGAGCGCTGTACACTGCATCATATAGGCGCGCTGTACACTGCATCATATTGGAGTGCTGTACACTGCATCATATAGGAGCACTGCACACTGCATCATATAGGAGCGCTGTACACTGCATCATATAGGAGCACTGTACACTGCATCATATAGGAGCGCTGTACACTGCATCATATAGGAGCGCTGTACACTGCATCATATAGGAGCGCTGTACACTGCATCATATAGGAGCACTGTACACTGCATCATATAGGAGCGCTGTACACTGCATCATATAGGAGCGCTGTACACTGTATCATATAGGAGCGCTGTACATTGGATCATATAGGAGCGTTGTACACTGGATCATATAGGAGTGCTGTACATTGCATCATATAGGAGCGCTGTACACTGGATCATATAGGAGTGCTGTACACTGCATCATATAGGAGCACTGCACACTGCATCATATAGGAGCGCTGTACACTGCATCATATAGGAGCGCTGTACACTGCATCATATAGGAGCGCTGTAAACAGCTTCATATAGGAGCGCTGTACACTGCATCATATAGGAGCGCTGTACACTGCATCATATAGGAGCGCTGTACACTGGATCGTATAGGAGCGCTGTACACTGGATCGTATAGGAGTGCTGTACACAGCATCATATAGGAGCACTGCACACTGCATCATATAGGAGCACTGTACACTGCATCATATAGGAGGACTGTACACTGCATCATATAGGAGCACTGTACACTGCAACATACAGGAGCGCTGTACACTGCATTATATAGGTGCGCTGTACACTGCATCATATAGGAACACTGTACACTGCATCATATAGGAGCGCTGTACACTGCATCATATAGGAGCGCTGTACACTGCATCATATAGGAGCGCTGTACACTGCATCATATAGGAGCGCTGTACACTGCATCATATAGGAGCGCTGTACACTGCATCATATAGTAGCGCAGTACACTGCATCATATATGAGCGCTGTTCACTGCATCATATAGGAGCACTGTGCACTGCATCATATAGGAGCACTGCACACTGCATCATATAGGAGTGCTGTACACTGCATCATATAGGGGCACTGTACACTGCATCATATAGGAGCGCTGTACACTGCATCGTATAGGAGCGCTGTACACTGCATCATATAGGAGCGCTGTACACTGCATCATGTAGGAGCGCTGTACACTGCATCATATAGTAGCGCTGTACACTGCATCATATAGGAGCGCTGTACACTGCATCATATAGGAGCACTGTACACTGCATCATATAGGAGCACTGTACACTGCATCATATAGGAGCACTGTACAGTGCATCATATAGGAGCACTGTACACTGCATCATATAGGAGCGCTGTACATTGTATCATATAGGAGCGCTGTACATTGCATCATATAGGAGCACTGTACACTGCATCTTTTAGGAGTGCTGTACACTGGATCATATAGGAGTGCTGTACACTGCATCATATAGGAGCGCTGTACACTGCATCGTATAGGAGCACTGTACACTGCATCATATAGGAGCACTGTACACTGCATCGTACAGGAGCGCTGTACACTGCATCATATAGGAGTGATGTACACGGCATCATATAGGAATGCTGTACACTGCAAGGTATAGGAGCGCTGTACACTGCATCATATAGGAGCGCTGTACACTGTATCATATAGGAGCGCTGTACATTGCATCATATAGGAGCACTGTACACTGCATCATATAGGAGCACTGTACACTGCATCATATAGGAGCGCTGTACACTGCATCATATAGGAGCACTGTACACTGCATCATAGAGGAGCACTGTACACTGCATCATATATGAGCGCTGTACACTGCATCATATAGGAGCGCTCTGCACTGTATCATAAAGGAGCGCTGTACACTGCATCATATATGAGCGCTGTACACTGCATCATATAGGAGCGCTGTACACTGCATCATATAGGAGCGCTGTACACTGCATCATATAGGAGCACTGTACACTGCATCATGCAGGAGCGCTGTACACTGGATCATATAGGAGCGCTGTACACTGCATCATATAGGAGCACTGTACACTGCATCATATAGGAGCACTGTACACTGCATCATATAGGAGCGCTTTACACTGCATCATATAGGAGCACTGTACACTGCATCATATAGGAGCGCTGTACACTGCATCATATAGGAGCGCTGTACACTGCATCATTTTGGAACGCTCTACACTGTATCATATAGGAGCGCTGTACAATGCATCATATAGGAGCGCTGTACACTGCATAATATAGGAGCGCTGTACACTGCATCATATAGGAGCGCTGTACACTGGATCATATAGGAGCACTGTACACTGCATCATTTTGGAGCGCTGTACACTGCATCATATAGGAGCGCTGTACACTGCATCATATAGGAGCGCTGTACACTGCATCATATAGGAGCGCTGTAAACAGCTTCATATAGGAGCGCTGTACACTGCATCATATAGGAGCGTTGTACACTGGATCATATAGGAGCGTTGTACACTGGATCATATAGGAGTGCTGTACATTGCATCATATAGGAGCGCTGTACACTGGATCATATAGGAGTGCTGTACACTGCATCATATAGGAGCACTGCACACTGCATCATATAGGAGCGCTGTACACTGCATCATATAGGAGCGCTGTACACTGCATCATATAGGAGCGCTGTAAACAGCTTCATATAGGAGCGCTGTACACTGCATCATATAGGAGCGCTGTACACTGCATCATATAGGAGCGCTGTACACTGGATCGTATAGGAGCGCTGTACACTGGATCGTATAGGAGTGCTGTACACAGCATCATATAGGAGCACTGCACACTGCATCATATAGGAGCACTGTACACTGCATCATATAGGAGGACTGTACACTGCATCATATAGGAGCACTGTACACTGCAACATACAGGAGCGCTGTACACTGCATTATATAGGTGCGCTGTACACTGCATCATATAGGAACACTGTACACTGCATCATATAGGAGCGCTGTACACTGCATCATATAGGAGCGCTGTACACTGCATCATATAGGAGCGCTGTACACTGCATCATATAGGAGCGCTGTACACTGCATCATATAGGAGCGCTGTACACTGCATCATATAGTAGCGCAGTACACTGCATCATATATGAGCGCTGTTCACTGCATCATATAGGAGCACTGTGCACTGCATCATATAGGAGCACTGCACACTGCATCATATAGGAGTGCTGTACACTGCATCATATAGGGGCACTGTACACTGCATCATATAGGAGCGCTGTACACTGCATCGTATAGGAGCGCTGTACACTGCATCATATAGGAGCGCTGTACACTGCATCATGTAGGAGCGCTGTACACTGCATCATATAGTAGCGCTGTACACTGCATCATATAGGAGCGCTGTACACTGCATCATATAGGAGCACTGTACACTGCATCATATAGGAGCACTGTACACTGCATCATATAGGAGCACTGTACAGTGCATCATATAGGAGCACTGTACACTGCATCATATAGGAGCGCTGTACATTGTATCATATAGGAGCGCTGTACATTGCATCATATAGGAGCACTGTACACTGCATCTTTTAGGAGTGCTGTACACTGGATCATATAGGAGTGCTGTACACTGCATCATATAGGAGCGCTGTACACTGCATCGTATAGGAGCACTGTACACTGCATCATATAGGAGCACTGTACACTGCATCGTACAGGAGCGCTGTACACTGCATCATATAGGAGTGATGTACACGGCATCATATAGGAATGCTGTACACTGCAAGGTATAGGAGCGCTGTACACTGCATCATATAGGAGCGCTGTACACTGTATCATATAGGAGCGCTGTACATTGCATCATATAGGAGCACTGTACACTGCATCATATAGGAGCACTGTACACTGCATCATATAGGAGCGCTGTACACTGCATCATATAGGAGCACTGTACACTGCATCATAGAGGAGCACTGTACACTGCATCATATATGAGCGCTGTACACTGCATCATATAGGAGCGCTCTGCACTGTATCATAAAGGAGCGCTGTACACTGCATCATATATGAGCGCTGTACACTGCATCATATAGGAGCGCTGTACACTGCATCATATAGGAGCGCTGTACACTGCATCATATAGGAGCACTGTACACTGCATCATGCAGGAGCGCTGTACACTGGATCATATAGGAGCGCTGTACACTGCATCATATAGGAGCACTGTACACTGCATCATATAGGAGCACTGTACACTGCATCATATAGGAGCGCTTTACACTGCATCATATAGGAGCACTGTACACTGCATCATATAGGAGCGCTGTACACTGCATCATATAGGAGCGCTGTACACTGCATCATTTTGGAACGCTCTACACTGTATCATATAGGAGCGCTGTACAATGCATCATATAGGAGCGCTGTACACTGCATAATATAGGAGCGCTGTACACTGCATCATATAGGAGCGCTGTACACTGGATCATATAGGAGCACTGTACACTGCATCATTTTGGAGCGCTGTACACTGCATCATATAGGAGCGCTGTACACTGCATCATATAGGAGCGCTGTACACTGCATCATATAGGAGCGCTGTACACTGGATGATATAGGAGCACTGTACACAGCATCATATAGGAGCGCTGTACACTGCATCATATAGGAGCGCTGTACACTGCATCATATAGGATCACTGTACACTGCATCATATAGGAGCGCTGTACACTGCATCATATAGGAGCGCTGTACACTGCATCATATAGGAGCACTGTACAATGCATAATATAGGAGTGCTGTACACTGCATCATATAGGAGCACTGTGCACTGCATCATATAGGAGCACTGTACACTGCATCATATAGGAGCGCTTTACACTGCATCATATAGGAGCACTGTACACTGCATCATATAGGAGCGCTGTACACTGCATCATATAGGAGCGCTGTACACTGCATCATATAGGAGCACTCTACACTGTATCATATAGGAGCGCTGTACACTGCATCATATAGGAGCGCTGTACACTGCATCATATAGGAGCGCTGTACACTGCATCATATAGGAGCGCTGTACACTGGATCATATAGGAGCACTGTGCACAGCATCATATAGGAGCGCTGTACACTGCATCATATAGGCGCGCTGTACACTGCATCATATAGGAGCGCTGTACACTGCATCATATAGGAGCACTGTACACTGCATCATATAGGAGCGCAGTACACTGCATCGTATAGGAGCGCTGTACACTGCATCATATAGGAGCACTGTACAATGCATAATATAGGAGTGCTGTACACTGCATCATATAGGAGCACTGTACACTGCATCATATAGGAGCACTGCACACTGCATCATATAGGAGCACTGTACACTGCATCATATAGGAGCGCTGTACACTGCATCATATAGGAGCGCTGTACACTGGATTGTATAGGAGCGCTGTACACTGCATCATATAGGAGCACTGCACACTGCACCATATAGGAGCACTGTACACTGCATCATATAGGAGCACTGTACACTGCATCATATAGGAGCACTGTACACTGCATCATATAGGAGCACTGTACACTGCATCATATAGGAGGGCTGTACACTGCATCATATAGGAGCGCTGTACACTGCATCATATAGGAGCGCAGTACACTGCATCATATAGGAGCACTGTACACTGCATCATATAGGTGCACTGTACACTGCATCATATAGGAGCACTGCACACTGCATCATATAGGAGCACTGCACACTGCATCATATAGGAGCACTGTACACTGCATCATATAGGAGCACTGTACACTGCATCATATAGGAGCACTGTACACTGCATCATATAGGAGCACTGTACACTGCATCATATAGGAGCACTGTACACTGCATCATATAGGAGCACTGAACACTGCATCATATAGGAGCACTGCACACTGCATCATATAGGAGCACTGTACACTGCATCATATAGGAGCACTGTACACTGCATCATATAGGAGCACTGTACACTGCATCATATAGGAGCGCTGTACACTGCATCATATAGGAGCGCTGTACACTGCATCATATAGGAGCGCTGTACACTGCATCATATAGGAGCACTGTACACTGCATCATATAGGAGCACTGAACACTGCATCATATAGGAGCACTGCACACTGCATCATATAGGAGCACTGTACACTGCATCATATAGGAGCACTGTACACTGCATCATATAGGAGCACTGTACACTGCATCATATAGGAGCGCTGTACACTGCATCATATAGGAGCGCTGTACACTGCATCATATAGGAGCGCTGTACACTGCATCATATAGTAGCGCAGTACACTGCATCATATAGGAGCGCTGTACACTGCATCATATAGGAGCGCTGTACACTGCATCATATAGGAGCACTGTACACTGCATCATATAGGAGCACTGTACACTGCATCATATAGGAGCACTGTACACTGCATCATATAGGAGCGCTGTACAATGCATCATATATGAGCGCTGTTCACTGCATCATATTGGAGCACTGTGCACTGCATCATATAGGAGCATTGCACACTGCATCATATAGGAGTGCTGTACACTGCATCATATAGGGGCACTGTACACTGCATCATATAGGAGCGCTGTACACTGCATCGTATAGGAGCGCTGTACACTGCATCCTTTAGGAGCGCTGTACACTGCATCATGAAGGAGCGCTGTACACTGCATCATATAGTAGCGCTGTACACAGCATCATACAGGAGCGCTGTACACTGCATCATATAGGAGCGCTGTACACTGCATCATATAGGAGTGCTGTACACTGCATCATATAGGAGCACTGTACACTGCATCATATAGGAGCGCTGTACACTGCATCATATAGGAGCGCTGTACACTGGATCATATAGGAGCGCTGTGCACTGCATCATATAGGAGCACTGTACACTGCATCATATAGGAGCGCTGTACACTGCATCATATAGGAGCGCTGTACACTGCATCATATAGGAGCAGTGTATACTGCATCATATAGGAGCGCTGTACACTGCATCATATAGGAGCAGTGTACACTGCATCATATAGTAGCGCTGTACACTGCATCATATCGGAGCAGTGTACACTGCATCATATAGGAGCGCTGTACACTGCATCATATAGGAGCGCTGTACACTGCATCATATAGGAGCGCTGTACAATGCATCATATATGAGCGCTGTTCACTGCATCATATTGGAGCACTGTGCACTGCATCATATAGGAGCATTGCACACTGCATCATATAGGAGTGCTGTACACTGCATCATATAGGGGCACTGTACACTGCATCATATAGGAGCGCTGTACACTGCATCGTATAGGAGCGCTGTACACTGCATCATATAGGAGCGCTGTACACTGCATCATGAAGGAGCGCTGTACACTGCATCATATAGTAGCGCTGTACACAGCATCATACAGGAGCGCTGTACACTGCATCATATAGGAGCGCTGTACACTGCATCATATAGGAGTGCTGTACACTGCATCATATAGGAGCACTGTACACTGCATCATATAGGAGCGCTGTACACTGCATCATATAGGAGCGCTGTACACTGGATCATATAGGAGCGCTGTGCACTGCATCATATAGGAGCACTGTACACTGCATCATATAGGAGCGCTGTACACTGCATCATATAGGAGCGCTGTACACTGCATCATATAGGAGCAGTGTATACTGCATCATATAGGAGCGCTGTACACTGCATCATATAGGAGCAGTGTACACTGCATCATATAGTAGCGCTGTACACTGCATCATATCGGAGCAGTGTACACTGCATCATATAGGAGCGCTGTACACTGCATCATATAGGAGCGCTGTACACTGCATCATATAGGAGAGCTGTACACTGCAACATATAGGAGCGCTGTACACTGCATCATATAGGAGCGCTGTACACTGCATCATATAGGAGCGCTGTACACTGGATCATATAGGAGCGCTGTGCACTGCATCATATAGGAGCACTGTACACTGCATCATATAGGAGCGCTGTACACTGCATCATATAGGAGCGCTGTACACTGCATCATATAGGAGCGCTGTACACTGCATCATATAGGAGCGCTGTACACTGCATCATATAGGAGCAGTGTACACTGCATCATATAGTAGCGCTGTACACTGCATCATATCGGAGCAGTGTACACTGCATCATATAGGAGCGCTGTACACTGCATCATATAGGAGCGCTGTACACTGCATCATATAGGAGTGCTGTACACTGCATCATATAGGAGCGCTGTACACTGCATCATATAGGAGCGCTGTACACTGCATCATATAGGAGCGCTGTACACTGCATCATATAGGAGCAGTGTACACTGCATCATATAGGAGCGCTGTACACTGCATCATATAGGAGCGCTGTACACTGCATCATATAGGAGCGCTGTACACTGCATCATATAGGATTGCTGCACACTGCATCATATAGGAGCAGTGTACACTGCATCATATAGGAGCGCTGTACACTGCATCATATAGCAGCAGTGTACACTGCATCATATAGGAGCACTGTACACTGCATCATATAGGAGCGCTGTACACTGTATCATAGAGGGGTGCTGTACACTGCATCGTATAGGAGCGCTGTACACTGTATCATATAGGAGCGCTGTACACTGCATCATATAGGAGCTCTGTACACTGCATCATATAGGAGCACTGTACACTGCATCATATAGGAGCGCTGTACACTGCATCATATAGGAGCACAGTGCACTGCATCATATAAGAGCGCTGTACACTGCATCATATGGGAGCACTTTACACTGCATCATATAGGAGCGCTGTACACTGGATCATATAGGAGCACTGTACACGGCATCATATAGGAGCACTGTACACTGCTTCATATAGGAGCGCTGTACACTGGATCATATAGGAGCGCTGTACACTGCATCATATAGGAGCGCTGTACTCTGCATCATATAGGAGCAATGAACACTGCATCATATAGGAGTGCTGTACAATGCATCATATAGGAGCGCTGTACACTGGATCATATTGGAGAACTGTACACTGCATCATATAGGAGCACTGTACACTGCATCATATAGGAGCACTCTACACTGCATCGTATAGGAGCGCTGTACACTGCATCATATAGGAGCACTGTACACTGCATCGTATAGGAGCGCTGTACACTGCATCATATAGGAGCGCTGTACACTGCATCATATAGGAGCGCTGTACACTGCATCATATAGGAGCGCTGAACACTGCATCATATAGGAGCGCTGTACACTGCATCATATAGGAGTGCCGCACACTGCATCATATAGGAGCACTGTACATTGCATCATATAGGAGTGATTTACACTGCATCATATAGGAGCACTTTACACTGCATCATATCGGAGTGATATACACTGCATCATATAGGAGCGCTGTACACTGCATCATATAGGAGCGCTGTACACTGTATCATATAGGGGTGCTGTTCACTGCATCATATAGGAGCACTGTACACTGTATCATATAGGAGCGCTGTACACTGCATCACATAGGAGCTCTGTACACTGCATCATATAGGAGCACTGTACACTGCATCATATAGGAGCGCTGTACACTGCATCATATAGGAGCACAGTACACTGCATCATATAGGAGCACTGTACACTGCATCATATAGGAGCGCTGTACACTGCATCATATAGGAGCACTGTACACTGCATCATGTAGGAGCACTGTACACTGCATCATATAGGAGCGCTCTACACCGCATCATATAGGAGCGCTGTACACTGCATCATATAGGAGCCCTGTACACTGCATCATATAGGAGCGCTGTACACTGGATCATATAGGAGCGCTGTACACTGCATCATATAGGAGCACTGTACACTGCATCATATAGGAGCGCTGTACACTGCATCATATAGGAGCACTGTACACTGCATCATATAGGAGCGCTGTACACTGCATCATATAGGAGTGCTGTACAATGCATCATACAGGAGCGCTGCACACTGCATCTTATAGGAGCACTGTACACTGCATCATACAGGAGCGCTGCACACTGTATCATATAGGAGCGCTGTACACTGCATCATATAGGAGTGCTGTACACTGCATAATATAGGAGCACTGTACACTGCATCATATAGGAGCGCTGTACACTGCATCATATAGGAGCACAGTACACTGCATCATATAGGAGCACTGTACACTGCATCATATAGGAGCGCTGTACACTGCATCATATAGGAGCACTGTACACTGCATCATGTAGGAGCACTGTACACTGCATCATATAGGAGCGCTCTACACCGCATCATATAGGAGCGCTGTACACTGCATCATATAGGAGCCCTGTACACTGCATCATATAGGAGCGCTGTACACTGGATCATATAGGAGCGCTGTACACTGCATCATATAGGAGCACTGTACACTGCATCATATAGGAGCGCTGTACACTGCATCATATAGGAGCACTGTACACTGCATCATATAGGAGCGCTGTACACTGCATCATATAGGAGTGCTGTACAATGCATCATACAGGAGCGCTGCACACTGCATCTTATAGGAGCACTGTACACTGCATCATACAGGAGCGCTGCACACTGTATCATATAGGAGCGCTGTACACTGCATCATATAGGAGTGCTGTACACTGCATAATATAGGAGCACTGTACACTGCATCATATCGGAGCACTGTACACTGCATCATATAGGAGCGCTGAACACTGCATCATATAGGAGCGCTGTACACTGCATCATATAGGAGTGCCGCACACTGCATCATATAGGAGCACTGTACATTGCATCATATAGGAGTGATTTACACTGCATCATATAGGAGCACTTTACACTGCATCATATCGGAGTGATATACACTGCATCATATAGGAGCGCTGTACACTGCATCATGTAGGAGCGCTGTACACTGTATCATATAGGGGTGCTGTTCACTGCATCATATAGGAGCACTGTACACTGTATCATATAGGAGCGCTGTACACTGCATCACATAGGAGCTCTGTACACTGCATCATATAGGAGCACTGTACACTGCATCATATAGGAGCGCTGTACACTGCATCATATAGGAGCACAGTACACTGCATCATATAGGAGCACTGTACACTGCATCATATAGGAGCGCTGTACACTGCATCATATAGGAGCACTGTACACTGCATCATGTAGGAGCACTGTACACTGCATCATATAGGAGCGCTCTACACCGCATCATATAGGAGCGCTGTACACTGCATCATATAGGAGCACTGTACACTGCATCATATAGGAGCACTGTACACTGCATCATATAGGAGCGCTGTACACTGCATCATATAGGAGCACTGTACACTGCATCATATAGGAGCGCTGTACACTGCATCATATAGGAGTGCTGTACAATGCATCATACAGGAGCGCTGCACACTGCATCTTATAGGAGCACTGTACACTGCATCATACAGGAGCGCTGCACACTGTATCATATAGGAGCGCTGTACACTGCATCATATAGGAGTGCTGTACACTGCATAATATAGGAGCACTGTACACTGCATCATATAGGAGCGCTGTACACTGCATCATATAGGAGCACAGTACACTGCATCATATAGGAGCACTGTACACTGCATCATATAGGAGCGCTGTACACTGCATCATATAGGAGCACTGTACACTGCATCATGTAGGAGCACTGTACACTGCATCATATAGGAGCGCTCTACACCGCATCATATAGGAGCGCTGTACACTGCATCATATAGGAGCCCTGTACACTGCATCATATAGGAGCGCTGTACACTGGATCATATAGGAGCGCTGTACACTGCATCATATAGGAGCACTGTACACTGCATCATATAGGAGCGCTGTACACTGCATCATATAGGAGCACTGTACACTGCATCATATAGGAGCGCTGTACACTGCATCATATAGGAGTGCTGTACAATGCATCATACAGGAGCGCTGCACACTGCATCTTATAGGAGCACTGTACACTGCATCATACAGGAGCGCTGCACACTGTATCATATAGGAGCGCTGTACACTGCATCATATAGGAGTGCTGTACACTGCATAATATAGGAGCACTGTACACTGCATCATATCGGAGCACTGTACACTGCATCATATAGGAGCGCTGTACACTGCATCATATAGGAGCGCTGTACACTGCATCATATAGCAGCACTGTACACTGCATCATACAGTAGCGCTGTACACTGCATCATATAGGAGCACTGTACACTGCATCATACAGGAGTGCTGCACACTGCATCATATAGGAGCACTGTACACTGCATCATATAGGAGCGCTGCACACAGCATCATATAGGAGCGCTGTTCACTGCATCATATAGGAGCACTGCACCCTGCATCATATAGGAGTGCTTTCCACTGGATCATATAGGAGCGCTGTACACTGGATCGTATAGGAGTGCTGTACACAGCATCATATAGGAGCACTGCACACTGCATCATATAGGAGCACTGTACACTGCATCATATAGGAGCACTGTACACTGCATCATATAGGAGCACTGTACACTGCAACATATAGGAGTGCTGTACACTGCATAATATAGGAGCGCTGTACACTGCATCATATAGGAGCACTGTACACTGCATCATATAGGAGCGCTGTACACTGCATCATCTAGTAGCGCTGTACACGGCATCATATAGGAGCGCTGTACACGGCATCATATAGGAGTGCTGTGCACTGCATCATATAGGTGCTGTACACTGGATCATATAGCAGCGCTGTACACTGCATCATATAGGAGCACTGTACACTGCATCATATCGGAGCACTGTACACTGCATCATATAGCAGCACTGTACACTGCATCATACAGGAGCGCTGTACACTGCATCATATAGGAGCGCTGTACACTGCATCATATAGGAGTGCTGTACACTGCATAATATAGGAGCACTGTACACTGCATCATATCGGAGCACTGTACACTGCATCATATAGGAGCGCTGAACACTGCATCATATAGGAGCGCTGTACACTGCATCATATAGGAGTGCCGCACACTGCATCATATAGGAGCACTGTACATTGCATCATATAGGAGTGATTTACACTGCATCATATAGGAGCACTTTACACTGCATCATATCGGAGTGATATACACTGCATCATATAGGAGCGCTGTACACTGCATCATATAGGAGCGCTGTACACTGTATCATATAGGGGTGCTGTTCACTGCATCATATAGGAGCACTGTACACTGTATCATATAGGAGCGCTGTACACTGCATCACATAGGAGCTCTGTACACTGCATCATATAGGAGCACTGTACACTGCATCATATAGGAGCGCTGTACACTGCATCATATAGGAGCACAGTACACTGCATCATATAGGAGCACTGTACACTGCATCATATAGGAGCGCTGTACACTGCATCATATAGGAGCACTGTACACTGCATCATGTAGGAGCACTGTACACTGCATCATATAGGAGCGCTCTACACCGCATCATATAGGAGCGCTGTACACTGCATCATATAGGAGTACTGTACACTGCATCATATAGGAGCACTGTACACTGCATCATATAGGAGCGCTGTACACTGCATCATATAGGAGCACTGTACACTGCATCATATAGGAGCGCTGTACACTGCATCATATAGGAGTGCTGTACAATGCATCATACAGGAGCGCTGCACACTGCATCTTATAGGAGCACTGTACACTGCATCATACAGGAGCGCTGCACACTGTATCATATAGGAGCGCTGTACACTGCATCATATAGGAGTGCTGTACACTGCATAATATAGGAGCACTGTACACTGCATCATATAGGAGCGCTGTACACTGCATCATATAGGAGCACAGTACACTGCATCATATAGGAGCACTGTACACTGCATCATATAGGAGCGCTGTACACTGCATCATATAGGAGCACTGTACACTGCATCATGTAGGAGCACTGTACACTGCATCATATAGGAGCGCTCTACACCGCATCATATAGGAGCGCTGTACACTGCATCATATAGGAGCCCTGTACACTGCATCATATAGGAGCGCTGTACACTGGATCATATAGGAGCGCTGTACACTGCATCATATAGGAGCACTGTACACTGCATCATATAGGAGCGCTGTACACTGCATCATATAGGAGCACTGTACACTGCATCATATAGGAGCGCTGTACACTGCATCATATAGGAGTGCTGTACAATGCATCATACAGGAGCGCTGCACACTGCATCTTATAGGAGCACTGTACACTGCATCATACAGGAGCGCTGCACACTGTATCATATAGGAGCGCTGTACACTGCATCATATAGGAGTGCTGTACACTGCATAATATAGGAGCACTGTACACTGCATCATATCGGAGCACTGTACACTGCATCATATAGGAGCGCTGTACACTGCATCATTTCGGAGCGCTGTACACTGCATCATATAGCAGCACTGTACACTG
The DNA here is from genome assembly GCF_052327205.1 of Somniosus microcephalus. Classification (NCBI taxonomy): domain Eukaryota; kingdom Metazoa; phylum Chordata; class Chondrichthyes; order Squaliformes; family Somniosidae; genus Somniosus; species Somniosus microcephalus. The sequence continues at coordinate 7,127,502 of NC_141019.1, forward strand.
CATCATACAGTAGCGCTGTACACTGCATCATATAGGAGCACTGTACACTGCATCATACAGGAGTGCTGCACACTGCATCATATAGGAGCACTGTACACTGCATCATATAGGAGCGCTGCACACAGCATCATATAGGAGCGCTGTTCACTGCATCATATAGGAGCACTGCACCCTGCATCATATAGGAGTGCTTTCCACTGGATCATATAGGAGCGCTGTACACTGGATCGTATAGGAGTGCTGTACACAGCATCATATAGGAGCACTGCACACTGCATCATATAGGAGCACTGTACACTGCATCATATAGGAGCACTGTACACTGCATCATATAGGAGCACTGTACACTGCAACATATAGGAGTGCTGTACACTGCATAATATAGGAGCGCTGTACACTGCATCATATAGGAGCACTGTACACTGCATCATATAGGAGCGCTGTACACTGCATCATCTAGTAGCGCTGTACACGGCATCATATAGGAGCGCTGTACACGGCATCATATAGGAGTGCTGTGCACTGCATCATATAGGTGCTGTACACTGGATCATATAGCAGCGCTGTACACTGCATCATATAGGAGCACTGTACACTGCATCATATCGGAGCACTGTACACTGCATCATATAGCAGCACTGTACACTGCATCATACAGGAGCGCTGTACACTGCATCATATAGGAGCGCTGTACACTGCATCATACAGGAGCGCTGCACACTGCATCATATAGGAGCACTGTACACTGCATCATATAGGAGCGCTGTACACTGCATCATATAGGAGCGCTGTACACTGCATCATATAGGAGCGCTGTACACTGCATCATATAGGAGCGCTGTACACTGCATCATATAGGAGCGCTGTACACTGCATCATATATGAGCACTGCACACTGCATCATATAGGAGCACTGTACACTGCATCATATAGGAGCACTGTACACTGCGTCATATAGGAGTGCTGTACACTGCATCATATAGGGGCACTGTACCCTGCATCATATAGGAGCACTGTACACTGCATCATATAGGAGCGCTGTACACTGCATCATATAGGAGCGCTGTACACTGCATCATATAGGAGCACTGTACACTGCATCATATAGGAGCACTGTATACTGCATCATATAGGAGTGCTGTACACAGCATCATATAGGAGCGCTGTACACTGGATCATATAGGAGCACTGTACACTGCATCATACAAGAGTGCTGTACACTGCATCATATAGGAGCGCTGTACACTGCATCATATAGGAGCACTGTACACTGCATCATATAGGTGCTGTACACTGGATCATATAGGAGTGCTGTACCCTGCATCATATAGGAGCACTGTACACTGCATCATATAGGAGCGCTATACACTGCATGATATAGGAGTGCTGTACACTGCATCATATAGGAGCACTGTACACTGCATCATATAGGAGCACTGTACACTGCATCATATAGGAGCGCTGTACACTGCATCATATAGGAGTGCTGTACACTGCATCATATAGGAGCGCTGTACACTGCATCATATAGGAGCACTGCACACTGCATCATATAGGAGCACTGCACACTGCATCATATTGGAGCGCTGTACACAGCATCATATAGGAGCACTGAACACTGCATCATATAGGAGCGCTGTACACTGCATCATATAGGAGCATTGTACACTGCATCATATAAGGCAAATGTACACTGCATCATATAGGAGCACTGCACACTGCATCATATAGGAGCGCTGTACACTGCATCATATAGGAGCACTGTACACTGCATCATATAGGAGCGCTGTACACTGCATCATATAGGATCGCTGTACACTGCATCATATAGGAGCGCTGTACACTGCATCATATAGGAGTGCTGTACACAGCTTCATATAGGAGCGCTGTACACTGCATCATATAGGAGCACTGCACCCTGCATCATATAGGAGTGCTTTACACTGGATCGTATAGGAGCGCTGTACACTGGATCGTATAGGAGTGCTGTACACAGCATCATATAGGAGCACTGCACACTGCATCATATAGGAGCACTGTACACTGCATCATATAGGAGCACTGTACACTGCATCATATAGGAGCACTGTACACTGCAACATAGAGGAGCGCTGTACACTGCATAATATAGGTGCGCTGTACACTGCATCATATAGGAGCACTGTACACTGCATCATATAGGAGCGCTGTACACTGCATCATATAGGAGCGCTGTACACTGCATCATATAGGAGTGCTGTACACTGCATCATATAGGAGCGCTGTACACTGCATCATATAGGAGCGCTGTACACTGCATCATATAGGAGCACTGTACACTGGATCATATAGGAGCGCTGTACACTGCATCATATAGGAGCACTGTACACTGCATCATATAGGAGCGCTGTACACTGCATCATATAGGAGCGCTGTACACTGCATCATATAGGAGCGCTGTACACTGCATCACAAAGGAGCGCTGTACACTGCATCATATAGGAGCGCTGTACACTGCATCATATAGGAGCACTGCACACTGCATCTTATAGGAGTGCTGTGCACTGCATCATATAGGAGCGCTGTACACTGCATCACATAGGAGCGCTGTACACTGCATTATATAGGAGCACTGTACACGGCATCATATAGGAGCACTGTCCACTGCATCATATAGGAGCGCTGTACACTGCATCATATAGGCGCGCTGTACACTGCATCATATAGGAGTGCTGTACACTGCATCATATAGGTGCTGTACACTGGATCATATATGAGCGCTGTACACTGCATCATATAGGAGCCCTTTACACTGCATCATATAGGAGCAATGTACACTGCATCATATAGGAGTGCTGTACACTGCATCATATAGGAGCGCTGTACACTGCATCATATAGGAGCGCTGTACACTGCATCATATAGGAGCGCTGTACCCTGCATCATATAGGAGCACTGTACACTGGATCATATAGGAGCACTGTACACTGCATCATATAGGAGCGCTGTACACTGAATCATATAGGAGCGCTGTACACTGCATCATATAGGAGCGCTGTACACAGCATCATAATGGAGCCCTGTACACTGCATCATATAGGAGCACTGTACACTGCATCATATAGGAGTGCTCTACACTGGATCATATAGGAGCGCTTTACACTGCATCATATAGGAGCGCTGTACACTGCATCATATAGGAGCGGTGTACACTGCATCATATAGGATCGCCGTACACTGCATCATATAGTAGCGCTGTACACTGCATCATATCGGAGCGCTGTACACTGCATCATATAGGAGCACTGTACACTGCATCATATAGGAGCACTGTACACTGCATCATATAGGAGCACTGTACACTGCATCATATAGGAGTGCTGTACACTGGATCATATAGGAGTGCTGTACACTGCATCATATAGGAGCGCTTTACACTGCATCGTATAGGAGCACTGTACACTGCATCGTACAGGAGCGCTGTACACTGCATCATATAGGAGTGATGTACACTGCATCATATATGAGCGCTGTACACTGCTTCATATAGGAGCGCTCTACACTGTATCATAAAGGAGCGCTGTACACTGCATCATATATGAGCGCTGTACACTGCATCATATAGGAGCGCTGTACACTGCATCATATAGGAGCGCTGTACACTGCATCATATAGGAGCGCTGTACACTGCATCATGCAGGAGCGCTGTACACTGGATCATATAGGAGCGCTGTACACTGCATCATATAGGAGCACTGTACACTGCATCATATAGGAGCACTGTACACTGCATCATATAGGAGCGCTTTACACTGCATCATATAGGAGCACTGTACACTGCATCATATAGGAGCGCTGTACACTGCATCATATAGGAGCGCTGTACACTGCATCAAATAGGAACGCTCTACACTGTATCATATAGGAGCGCTGTACAATGCATCATATAGGAGCGCTGTACACTGCATAATATAGGAGCGCTGTACACTGCATCATATAGGAGCGCTGTACACTGGATCATATAGGAGCACTGTACACTGCATCATATAGGAGCGCTGTACACTGCATCATATAGGAGCGCTGTACACTGCATCATATAGGAGCGCTGTACACTGCATCATATAGGAGCACTGTACACTGGATGATATAGGAGCACTGTACACAGCATCATATAGGAGCGCTGTACACTGCATCATATAGGAGCGCTGTACACTGCATCATATAGGAGCGCTGTACACTGCATCATATAGGATCACTGTACACTGCATCATATAGGAGCGCTGTACACTGCATCATATAGGAGCGCTGTACACTGCATCATATAGGAGCACTGTACAATGCATAATATTGGAGTGCTGTACACTGCATCATATAGGAGCACTGTACACTGCATCATATAGGAGCACTGTACACTGCATCATATAGGAGCGCTTTACACTGCATCATATAGGAGCACTGTACACTGCATCATATAGGAGCGCTGTACACTGCATCATATAGGAGCGCTGTACACTGCATCATATTGGAGCACTCTACACTGTATCATATAGGAGCGCTGTACACTGCATCATATAGGAGCGCTGTACACTGCATCATATAGGAGCGCTGTACACTGCATCATATAGGAGCGCTGTACACTGGATCATATAGGAGCACTGTAAACTGCATCATATAGGAGCGCTGTACACTGCATCATATAGGAGCGCTGTACACTGCATCATATAGGAGCGCTGTACACGGCATCATATAGGAGCGCTGTACACTGGAACATATAGGAGCACTGTACACTGCATCATATAGGAGCGCTGTACACTGCATCATATAGGAGCGCTGTACACTGCATCATATAGGAGCGCTGTACACTGCATCATATAGGAGCGCTGTACCCTGCATCATATAGGAGCACTGTACACTGGATCATATAGGAGCACTGTACACTGCATCATATAGGAGCGCTGTACACTGCATCATATAGGAGCGCTGTACACTGCATCATATAGGAGCGCTGTACACAGCATCATAATGGAGCCCTGTACACTGCATCATATAGGAGCACTGTACACTGCATCATATAGGAGTGCTCTACACTGGATCATATAGGAGCGCTTTACACTGCATCATATAGGAGCGCTGTACACTGCATCATATAGGAGCGGTGTACACTGCATCATATAGGATCGCCGTACACTGCATCATATAGTAGCGCTGTACACTGCATCATATCGGAGCGCTGTACACTGCATCATATAGGAGCACTGCACACTGCATCATATAGGAGCACTGTACACTGCATCATATAGGAGCACTGTACACTGCATCATATAGGAGCACTGTACACTGCATCATATAGGAGCGCTGTACATTGTATCATATAGGAGCGCTGTACATTGCATCATATAGGAGCACTGTACACTGCATCATATAGGAGCACTGTACACTGCATCATATAGGAGCGCTGTACACTGCATCTTTTAGGAGTGCTGTACACTGGAGCATATAGGAGTGCTGTACACTGCATCGTACAGGAGCGCTGTACACTGCATCATATAGGAGTGATGTACACTGCATCATATAGGAACGCTGTACACTGCAACATATAGGAGCGCTGTACACTGCATCATATAGGAGCCCTGTACACTGTATCATATAGGAGCGCTGTACATTGCACCATATAGGAGCACTGTACACTGCATCATATAGGAGCACTGTACACTGCATCATATAGGAGCGCTGTACACTGCATCATATAGGAGCACTGTACACTGCATCATATAGGAGCACTGTACACTGCATCATATATGAGCGCTGTACACTGCTTCATATAGGAGCGCTCTACACTGTATCATAAAGGAGCGCTGTACACTGCATCATATATGAGCGCTGTACACTGCATCATATAGGAGCGCTGTACACTGCATCATATAGGAGCGCTGTACACTGCATCATATAGGAGCGCTGTACACTGCATCATGCAGGAGCGCTGTACACTGGATCATATAGGAGCGCTGTACACTGCATCATATAGGAGCACTGTACACTGCATCATATAGGAGCACTGTACACTGCATCATATAGGAGCGCTTTACACTGCATCATATAGGAGCACTGTACACTGCATCATATAGGAGCGCTGTACACTGCATCATATAGGAGCGCTGTACACTGCATCATATAGGAACGCTCTACACTGTATCATATAGGAGCGCTGTACAATGCATCATATAGGAGCGCTGTACACTGCATAATATAGGAGCGCTGTACACTGCATCATATAGGAGCGCTGTACACTGGATCATATAGGAGCACTGTACACTGCATCATATAGGAGCGCTGTACACTGCATCATATAGGAGCGCTGTACACTGCATCATATAGGAGCGCTGTACACTGCATCATATAGGAGCGCTGTACACTGGATGATATAGGAGCACTGTACACAGCATCATATAGGAGCGCTGTACACTGCATCATATAGGAGCGCTGTACACTGCATCATATAGGAGCGCTGTACACTGCATCATATAGGATCACTGTACACTGCATCATATAGGAGCGCTGTACACTGCATCATATAGGAGCGCTGTACACTGCATCATATAGGAGCACTGTACAATGCATAATATTGGAGTGCTGTACACGGCATCATATAGGAGCACTGTACACTGCATCATATAGGAGCACTGTACACTGCATCATATAGGAGCGCTTTACACTGCATCATATAGGAGCACTGTACACTGCATCATATAGGAGCGCTGTACACTGCATCGTATAGGAGCACTGTACACTGCATCATATAGGAGCACTGTACACTGCATCGTACAGGAGCGCTGTACACTGCATCATATAGGAGTGATGTACACTGCATCATATAGGAACGCTGTACACTGCAACATATAGGAGCGCTGTACACTGCATCATATAGGAGCGCTGTACACTGCATCATATAGGAGCGCTGTACACTGCATCATATAGGAGCACTGTACACTGCATCATATAGGAGCACTGTACACTGCATCATATATGAGCGCTGTACACTGCTTCATATAGGAGCGCTCTACACTGTATCATAAAGGAGCGCTGTACACTGCATCATATATGAGCGCTGTACACTGCATCATATAGGAGCGCTGTACACTGCATCATATAGGAGCGCTGTACACTGCATCATATAGGAGCGCTGTACACTGCATCATGCAGGAGCGCTGTACACTGGATCATATAGGAGCGCTGTACACTGCATCATATAGGAGCACTGTACACTGCATCATATAGGAGCACTGTACACTGCATCATATAGGAGCGCTTTACACTGCATCATATAGGAGCACTGTACACTGCATCATATAGGAGCGCTGTACACTGCATCATATAGGAGCGCTGTACACTGCATCATATAGGAACGCTCTACACTGTATCATATAGGAGCGCTGTACAATGCATCATATAGGAGCGCTGTACACTGCATAATATAGGAGCGCTGTACACTGCATCATATAGGAGCGCTGTACACTGGATCATATAGGAGCACTGTACACTGCATCATATAGGAGCGCTGTACACTGCATCATATAGGAGCGCTGTACACTGCATCATATAGGAGCGCTGTACACTGCATCATATAGGAGCGCTGTACACTGCATCATATAGGATCACTGTACACTGCATCATATAGGAGCGCTGTACACTGCATCATATAGGAGCGCTGTACACTGCATCATATAGGAGCACTGTACAATGCATAATATTGGAGTGCTGTACACTGCATCATATAGGAGCACTGTACACTGCATCATATAGGAGCACTGTACACTGCATCATATAGGAGCGCTTTACACTGCATCATATAGGAGCACTGTACACTGCATCATATAGGAGCGCTGTACACTGCATCATATAGGAGCGCTGTACACTGCATCATATTGGAGCACTCTACACTGTATCATATAGGAGCGCTGTACACTGCATCATATAGGAGCGCTGTACACTGCATCATATAGGAGCGCTGTACACTGCATCATATAGGAGCGCTGTACACTGGATCATATAGGAGCACTGTACACTGCATCATAGAGGAGCGCTGTACACTGCATCATATAGGAGCGCTGTACACTGCATCATATAGGAGCGCTGTACACGGCATCATATAGGAGCGCTGTACACTGGATCATATAGGAGCACTGCACACAGCATCATATAGGAGTGCTGTACACTGCATCATATAGGCGCGCTGTACACTGCATCATATAGGAGCGCTGTACACTGCATCATATAGGAGCACTGTACACTGCATCATATAGGAGCGCTGTACACTGCATCGTATAGGAGCGCTGTACACTGCATCATATAGGAGTGCTGTACACTGCATCATATAGGAGCACTGTACACAGCATCATATAGGAGCACTGCACACTGCATCATATAGGAGCGCTGTACACTGCATCATATCGGAGTGCTGTACACTGCATCATATAGGAGCGCTGTACACTGGATTGCATAGGAGCGCTGTACACTGCATCATATAGGAGCACTGCACACTGCATCATATAGGAGCACTGTACACTGCATCATATAGGAGCACTGTACACTGCATCATATAGGAGCACTGTACACTGCATCATATAGGAGCACTGTACACTGCATCATATAGGAGCGCTGTACACTGCATCATATAGGAGCGCTGTACACTGCATCATATAGGAGCGCAGTACACTGCATCATATAGGAGCACTGAACACTGCATCATATAGGAGCACTGTACACTGCATCATATAGGAGCACTGCACACTGCATCATATAGGAGCACTGCACACTGCATCATATAGGAGCACTGTACACTGCATCATATAGGAGCACTGTACACTGCATCATATAGGAGCACTGTACACTGCATCATATAGGAGCGCTGTACACTGCATCATATAGGAGCGCTGTACACTGCATCATATAGGAGCGCTGTACACTGCATCATATAGTAGCGCAGTACACTGCATCATATAGGAGCACTGTACAATGCATCATATCGGAGCGCTGTACACTGCATCATATAGGAGCACTGTACAATGCATCATATATGAGCGCTGTTCACTGCATCATATAGGAGCACTGTGCACTGCATCATATAGGAGCACTGCACACTGCATCATATAGGAGTGCTGTACACTGCATCATATTGGGGCACTGTACACTGCATCATATAGGAGCGCTGTACACTGCATCGTATAGGAGCGCTGTACACTGCATCATATAGGAGCGCTGTACACTGCATCATGTAGGAGCGCTGTACACTGCATCATATAGTAACGCTGTACACTGCATCATATAGGAGCGCTGTACACTGCATCATATAGGAGCACTGTACACTGCATCATATAGGAGCACTGTACACTGCATCATATAGGAGCACTGTACAATGCATCATATAGGAGCACTGTACACAGCATCATATAGGAGCGCTGTACATTGTATCATATAGGAGCGCTGTACATTGCATCATATAGGAGCACTGTACACTGCATCTTTTAGGAGTGCTGTACACTGGATCATATAGGAGTGCTGTACACTGCATCATATAGGAGCGCTGTACACTGCATCGTATAGGAGCACTGTACACTGCATCATATATGAGCACTGTACACTGTGTCATATAGGAGCGCTGTACACTGCATCATATATGAGCGCTGTACACTGCATCATATAGGAGCGCTCTACACTGTATCATAAAGGAGCGCTGTACACTGCATCATATATGAGCGCTGTACACTGCATCATATAGGAGCGCTGTACACGGCATCATATAGGAGCGCTGTACACTGCATCATGCAGGAGCGCTGTACACTGGATCATATAGGAGCGCTGTACACTGCATCATATAGGAGCACTGTACACTGCATCATATAGGAGCACTGTACACTGCATCATATAGGAGCGCTTTACACTGCATCATATAGGAGCACTGTACACTGCATCATATAGGAGCGCTGTACACTGCATCATATAGGAGCGCTGTACACTGCATCATATAGGAACGCTCTACACTGTATCATATAGGAGCGCTGTACAATGCATCATATAGGAGCGCTGTACACTGCATAATATAGGAGCGCTGTACACTGCATCATATAGGAGCGCTGTACACTGGATCATATAGGAGCACTGTACACTGCATCATATAGGAGCGCTGTACACTGCATCATATAGGAGCGCTGTACACTGCATCATATAGGAGCGCTGTACACTGCATCATATAGGAGCGCTGTACACTGGATGATATAGGAGCACTGTACACAGCATCATATAGGAGCGCTGTACACTGCATCATATAGGAGCGCTGTACACTGCATCATATAGGAGCGCTGTACACTGCATCATATAGGATCACTGTACACTGCATCATATAGGAGCGCTGTACACTGCATCATATAGGAGCGCTGTACACTGCATCATATAGGAGCACTGTACAATGCATAATATTGGAGTGCTGTACACTGCATCATATAGGAGCACTGTACACTGCATCATATAGGAGCACTGTACACTGCATCATATAGGAGCGCTTTACACTGCATCATATAGGAGCACTGTACACTGCATCATATAGGAGCGCTGTACACTGCATCATATAGGAGCGCTGTACACTGCATCTTTTAGGAGTGCTGTACACTGGATCATATAGGAGTGCTGTACACTGGATCATATAGGAGTGCTGTACACTGCATCATATAGGAGCGCTGTACACTGCATCGTATAGGAGCACTGTACACTGCATCATATAGGAGCACTGTACACTGCATCATACAGGAGCGCTGTACACTGCATCATATAGGAGTGATGTACACTGCATCATATAGGAACGCTGTACACTGCAACATATAGGAGCGCTGTACACTGCATCATATAGGAGCGCTGTACACTGTATCATATAGGAGCGCTGTACATTGCACCATATAGGAGCACTGTACACTGCATCATATAGGAGCACTGTACACTGCATCATATAGGAGCGCTGTACACTGCATCATATAGGAGCACTGTACACTGCATCATATAGGAGCACTGTACACTGCATCATATATGAGCGCTGTACACTGCTTCATATAGGAGCGCTCTACACTGTATGATAAAGGAGCACTGTACACTGCATCATATATGAGCGCTGTACACTGCATCATATAGGAGCGCTGTACACTGCATCATATAGGAGCGCTGTACACTGCATCATATAGGAGCGCTGTACACTGCATCATGCAGGAGCGCTGTACACTGGATCATATAGGAGCGCTGTACACTGCATCATATAGGAGCACTGTACACTGCATCATATAGGAGCACTGTACACTGCATCATATAGGAGCGCTTTACACTGCATCATATAGGAGCACTGTACACTGCATCATATAGGAGCGCTGTACACTGCATCATATAGGAGCACTGTACACTGCATCATATAGGAACGCTCTACACTGTATCATATAGGAGCGCTGTACAATGCATCATATAGGAGCGCTGTACACTGCATAATATAGGAGCGCTGTACACTGCATCATATAGGAGCGCTGTACACTGGATCATATAGGAGCACTGTACACTGCATCATATAGGAGCGCTGTACACTGCATCATATAGGAGCGCTGTACACTGCATCATATAGGAGCGCTGTACACTGCATCATATAGGAGCGCTGTACACTGGATGATATAGGAGCACTGTACACAGCATCATATAGGAGCGCTGTACACTGCATCATATAGGAGCGCTGTACACTGCATCATATAGGAGCGCTGTACACTGCATCATATAGGATCACTGTACACTGCATCATATAGGAGCGCTGTACACTGCATCATATAGGAGCGCTGTACACTGCATCATATAGGAGCACTGTACAATGCATAATATTGGAGTGCTGTACACTGCATCATATAGGAGCACTGTACACTGCATCATATAGGAGCACTGTACACTGCATCATATAGGAGCGCTTTACACTGCATCATATAGGAGCACTGTACACTGCATCATATAGGAGCGCTGTACACTGCATCATATAGGAGCGCTGTACACTGCATCATATTGGAGCACTCTACACTGTATCATATAGGAGCGCTGTACACTGCATCATATAGGAGCGCTGTACACTGCATCATATAGGAGCGCTGTACACTGCAACATATAGGAGCGCTGTACACTGGATCATATAGGAGCACTGTACACTGCATCATATAGGAGCGCTGTACACTGCATCATATAGGAGCGCTGTACACTGCATCATATAGGAGCGCTGTACACGGCATCATATAGGAGCGCTGTACACTGGATCATATAGGAGCACTGCACACAGCATCATATAGGAGTGCTGTACACTGCATCATATAGGCGCGCTGTACACTGCATCATATAGGAGCGCTGTACACTGCATCATATAGGAGCACTGTACACTGCATCATATAGGAGCGCTGTACACTGCATCGTATAGGAGCGCTGTACACTGCATCATATAGGAGTGCTGTACACTGCATCATATAGGAGCACTGTACACTGCATCATATAGGAGCACTGCACACTGCATCATATAGGAGCGTTGTACACTGCATCATATCGGAGCGCTGTACACTGCATCATATAGGAGCGCTGTACACTGGATTGTATAGGAGCGCTGTACACTGCATCATATAGGAGCACTGCACACTGCATCATATAGGAGCACTGTACACTGCATCATATAGGAGCACTGTACACTGCATCATATAGGAGCACTGTACACTGCATCATATAGGAGCACCGTACACTGCATCATATAGGAGCGCTGTACACTGCATCATATAGGAGCGCTGTACACTGCATCATATAGGAGCGCAGTACACTGCATCATATAGGAGCACTGTACACTGCATCATATAGGAGCACTGTACACTGCATCATATAGGAGCACTGCACACTGCATCATATAGGAGCACTGCACACTGCATCATATAGGAGCACTGTACACTGCATCATATAGGAGCACTGTACACTGCATCATATAGGAGCACTGTACACTGCATCATATAGGAGCGCTGTACACTGCATCATATAGGAGCGCTGTACACTGCATCATATAGGAGCGCTGTACACTGCATCATATAGTAGCGCAGTACACTGCATCATATAGGAGCACTGTACAATGCATCATATCGGAGCGCTGTACACTGCATCATATAGGAGCACTGTACAATGCATCATATATGAGCGCTGTTCACTGCATCATATAGGAGCACTGTGCACTGCATCATATAGGAGCACTGCACACTGCATCATATAGGAGTGCTGTACACTGCATCATATTGGGGCACTGTACACTGCATCATATAGGAGCGCTGTACACTGCATCGTATAGGAGCGCTGTACACTGCATCATATAGGAGCGCTGTACACTGCATCATGTAGGAGCGCTGTACACTGCATCATATAGTAGCGCTGTACACTGCATCATATAGGAGCGCTGTACACTGCATCATATAGGAGCACTGTACACTGCATCATATAGGAGCACTGTACACTGCATCATATAGGAGCACTGTACAATGCATCGTATAGGAGCACTGTACACTGCATCATATAGGAGCGCTGTACATTGTATCATATAGGAGCGCTGTACATTGCATCATATAGGAGCACTGTACACTGCATCTTTTAGGAGTGCTGTACACTGGATCATATAGGAGTGCTGTACACTGCATCATATAGGAGCGCTGTACACTGCATCGTATAGGAGCACTGTACACTGCATCATATAGGAGCACTGTACACTGCATCGTACAGGAGCGCTGTACACTGCATCATATAGGAGTGATGTACACTGCATCATATAGGAACGCTGTACACTGCAACATATAGGAGCGCTGTACACTGCATCATATAGGCGCGCTGTACACTGTGTCATATAGGAGCGCTGTACATTGCATCATATAGGAGCACTGTACACTGCATCATATAGGAGCACTGTACACTGCATCATATAGGAGCGCTGTACACTGCATCATATAGGAGCACTGTACACTGCATCATATAGGAGCACTGTACACTGCATCATATATGAGCGCTGTACACTGCATCATATAGGAGCGCTCTACACTGTATCATAAAGGAGCGCTGTACACTGCATCATATATGAGCGCTGTACACTGCATCATATAGGAGCGCTGTACACTGCATCATATAGGAGCGCTGTACACTGCATCATATAGGAGCACTGTACACTGCATCATGCAGGAGCGCTGTACACTGGATCATATAGGAGCGCTGTACACTGCATCATATAGGAGCACTGTACACTGCATCATATAGGAGCACTGTACACTGCATCATATAGGAGCGCTTTACACTGCATCATATAGGAGCACTGTACACTGCATCATATAGGAGCACTGTACACTGCATCATATAGGAGCGCTGTACACTGCATCATATAGGAACGCTCTACACTGTATCATATAGGAGCGCTGTACAATGCATCATATAGGAGCGCTGTACACTGCATAATATAGGAGCGCTGTACACTGCATCATATAGGAGCGCTGTACACTGGATCATATAGAGCACTGTACACTGCATCATATAGGAGCGCTGTACACTGCATCATATAGGAGCGCTGTACACTGCATCATATAGGAGCACTGTACACTGCATCATATAGGAGCGCTGTACACTGGATGATATAGGAGCACTGTACACAGCATCATATAGGAGCGCTGTACACTGCATCATATAGGAGCGCTGTACACTGCATCATATAGGATCACTGTACACTGCATCATATAGGAGCGCTGTACACTGCATCATATAGGAGCACTCTACACTGTATCATATAGGAGCGCTGTACACTGCATCATATAGGAGCGCTGTACACTGCATCATATAGGAGCGCTGTACACTGCATCATATAGGAGCGCTGTACACTGGATCATATAGGAGCACTGTACACTGAATCATATAGGAGCGCTGTACACTGCATAATATAGGAGCGCTGTACACTGCATCATATAGGAGCGCTGTACACTGGATCATATAGGAGCACTGTGCACAGCATCATATAGGAGCGCTGTACACTGCATCATATAGGCGCGCTGTACACTGCATCATATAGGAGCACTGTACATTGCATCATATAGGAGCACTGTACACTGCATCATATAGGAGCGCTGTACACTGCATCGTATAGGAGCGCTGTACACTGCATCATATAGGAGCACTATACAATGCATAATATAGGAGTGCTGTACACTGCATCATATAGCTGCACTGTACACTGCATCATATAGGAGCACTGCACACTGCATCATATAGGAGCGCTGTACACTGCATCATATAGGAGCGCTGTACACTGCTTCATATAGGAGCGCTGTACACTGGATTGTATAGGAGCGCTGTACACTGCATCATATAGGAGCACTGCACACTGCACCATATAGGAGCACTGTACACTGCATCATATAGGAGCACTGTACACTGCATCATATAGGAGCGCTGTACACTGCATCATATAGGAGCGCTGTACACTGCATCATATAGGAGCGCAGTACACTGCATCATATAGGAGCACTGTACACTGCATCATATAGGAGCACTGTACACTGCATCATATAGGAGCACTGCACACTGCATCATATAGGAGCACTGCACACTGCATCATATAGGAGCACTGTACACTGCATCATATAGGAGCACTGTACACTGCATCATATAGGAGCACTGTACACTGCATCATATAGGAGCGCTGTACACTGCATCATATAGCAGCGCTGTACACTGCATCATATAGGAGCGCTGTACACTGCATCATATAGTAGCGCTGTACACTGCATCATGTAGGAGCACTGTACACTGCATCATATAGGAGCACTGTACAATGCATCATATCGGAGCGCTGTACACTGCATCATATAGGAGCACTGTACACTGCATCATATAGGAGCACTGTACAATGCATCATATCGGAGCGCTGTACACTGCATCATATAGGAGCACTGTACAATGCATCATATATGAGCGCTGTTCACTGCATCATATTGGAGCACTGTGCACTGCATCATATAGGAGCACTGCACACTGCATCATATAGGAGTGCTGTACACTGCATCATATAGGGGCACTGTACACTGCATCATATAGGAGCGCTGTACACTGCATCGTATAGGAGCGCTGTACACTGCATCATATAGGAGCGCTGTACACTGCATCATGTAGGAGCGCTGTACACTGCATCATATAGTAGCGCTGTACACTGCATCATATAGGAGCGCTGTACACTGCATCATATAGGAGTGCTGTACACTGCATCATATAGGAGCGCTGTACACTGCATCATATAGGAGCGCTGTACACTGCATCATATAGGAGCGCTGTACACTGGATCATATAGGAGCGCTCTGCACTGCATCATATAGGAGCACTGTACACTGCATCATATAGGAGCGCTGTACACTGCATCATATAGGAGCGCTGTACACTGCATCATATAGGAGCAGTGTACACTGCATCATATAGGAGCGCTGTACACTGCATCATATAGGAGCAGTGTACACTGCATCATATAGTAGCGCTGTGCACTGCATCATATCGGAGCAGTGTACACTGCATCATATAGGAGCGCTGTACACTGCATCATATAGGAGCGCTGTACACTGCATCATATAGGAGTGCTGTACACTGCATCATATAGGAGCGCTGTACACTGCATCATATAGGAGCGCTGTACACTGCATCATATAGGAGCGCTGTACACTGGATCATATAGGAGCGCTGTGCACTGCATCATATAGGAGCACTGTACACTGCATCATATAGGAGCGCTGTACACTGCATCATATAGGAGCGCTGTACACTGCATCATATAGTAGCGCTGTACACTGCATCATATCGGAGCAGTGTACACTGCATCATATAGGAGCGCTGTACACTGCATCATATCGGAGCGCTGTACACTGCATCATATAGGAGCGCTGTACACTGCATCATATAGGAGTGCTGTACACTGCATCATATAGGAGCGCTGTACACTGCATCATATAGGAGCGCTGTACACTGCATCATATAGGAGCGCTGTACACTGCATCATATAGGAGTGCTGTACACTGCATCATATAGGAGCACTGTACACTGCATCATATAGGAGCGCTGTACACTGCATCATATAGGATCAGTGTACACTGCATCATATAGGAGCGCTGTACACTGCATCATATAGGAGTGCTGCACACTGCATCATATAGGAGCAGTGTACACTGCATCATATGGGAGCGCTGTACACTGCATCATATAGCAGCAGTGTACACTGCATCATATAGGAGCGCTGTACACTGCATCATATAGGAGCAGTGTACACTGCATCATATAGTAGCGCTGTACACTGCATCATATCGGAGCAGTGTACACTGCATCATATAGGAGTGTTGTACACTGCATCATATTGGAGTGCTGTACACTGGATCGTATAGGAGCGTTGTACACTGCATCATATAGGAGCAGTGTACACTGCATCATATAGGAGCAGTGTACACTGCATCATATAGGAGCGCTGTACACTGCATCATATAGGAGTGCTGTACACTGCATCATATAGGAGCACTGTACACTGCATCATATAGGAGCACTGTACACTGCATCATATAGGAGCGCTGTACACTGCATCATATAGGAGTGCTCTGCACTGCATCATATAGGAGCGCTGTACACTGCATCATATAGGAGTGCTGTACACTGCATCATGTTGGAGTGCTGTACACTGGATCGTATAGGTGCTGTACACTAGCCGTATGATGGGCGAATCTGGCGGGAACATTATTCCGCCATCCCACCTCCAATAATCACATCACACTGGATGGTGGGGAGCGTTCTTCAACATGCCCTGTATCCGAATCGAATTACTGCTGGGGCATTTCTGCATCTGCCTGCATGAACCCCATCAGAAATTGCTGGCCCCATAAAGGTGTAATTGCTAAATTATGCCTCCAAAGAGATTTGGGGGTCCATGTACATAGATTATTAAGATATCATGAACTGGTACAGAAAATAATCAAAAAGGCTAATGGGATGCTGTCCTTTATATCTAGAGGATTAGAATCCAAGGGGGTAGAAGTTATGTTGCAGCTATACAAAACCCTGGTTAGACCACACCTGGAGCACTGTGAGCAGTTCTGGGCACCACACCTTAGGAAGGATATATTGGCCTTGGAGGGAGTGCAGCGTAGGTTTACCAGAATGATACCTGGACTCCAAGGGTTAAGTTACGAGGAGAGATTACACTAACGAGGGTTGTATTCCCTGGAATTTAGAAGGTTAAGGGGTGATCTGATCGAAGTTTTCAAGATATTAAGGGGAACAGATAGGGTCGATAGAGAGAAACTATTTCCGCTGGTTGGGGAGTCTAGGACTCGGGGACATAGTCTAAAAATTAGAGCCAGACCTTTCAGGAGTGAAATTAGGAAACACTTCTACACACAAAGGGTGGTCGAAGTTTGGAACTCTCTTCCGCAAACAACAATTGATGCTCAGGGGGTCAATTGTTCATTTTAAATCTGAGATTAATAGATTTTTGTTAACCAAAGGTATTAAGGGATATGGGCAAAGGCGAGTATATGGAGTTAGGTCACAGATCAGCCACGCTCTCAAATGGTGGAACAGGCTCGAGCAGCTCAATGTTCCTTTGTTCCTATGCCATCCGACCCCAACACAGGAATTTTGGGGTGTAGAAGCCCTGCCAAATGTTGCCCCAATGCTCCCTTGCCAGAGGGCCCTATATTACATAGGATTACACAGGATATACGGCACAGAAACAGGCCATTCGGCCCAACCAGTCCATGCCGGTGTTTATGCTCCACTCGAGCCTCCTCCCGTCTTTCCTCATCTAAATCTATCAGCATAACCCTCTGTTCCCTTCTCCCTCATATGCTTATCCAGCCTCCCCTTAAATGCATCTATACCATTCGCCTCAACCACTCCCTGTGGTAGCGAGTTCCACATTCTCACCACTCTCTGGGTAAAGAAGTTTCTCCTGAATTCCCTATTGGATTTCTTGGTGACGATCTTATATTGATGGCCTCTAGTTATGCTCTTCCCCACAAGTGGAAACATTCTCTCTGTATCCACTCTATCAAAACCATTCATAATTTTAAAGACCTCTATTCGGTCACCCCTCAGCCTTCTTTTTTCAAGAGAAAAGAGCCCCAGCCTGTTCATCCTTTCCTGATAGGTACACCCTCGCATTTCTGGTATCATCCTTGTAAATCTTCTCTGCACCCTCTCCAGTGCCTCTATATCCTTTTAATAATATGGTGACCAGAACTGTACGCAATATTCCAAGTGTGGTCTAACCAAGGTTCGATACAGGTTTAGCATAACTTCCCTACTTTTCAATTCTATCCCTCTAGAAATAAACCCTAGTGCTTGGTTTGCTTTTTTTATGGCCTTGTTAACCTGTGTCGATACTTTTAGTGATTTGTGTATTTGTACTCCTAGATCCCTTTGTTCCTCTACCCCATTAAGATTCTTATTTTCCAAGTAATATATGATCTCCTTATTTTTCTTACCAAAGTGTAATACCTCACATTTATCTGTGTTGAACTTCATTTGCCAATTATATGCCCATTCTGCAAGTTTATTAATGTCCTCCTGTAATTTGTTGCAGTCCTCCTCAGTATTGACTATCCCCCCAATTTGGTGTCATCCGCAAATTTAGAAATTGTGTTTTTGATTCCAAAGTCTAAATCGTTAATGTAAATTGTGAACAGCAGTGGTCCCAGCACTGATCCTTGTGGAACACCACTACCCACAATTCTGCCACTGTGAATAACTACCCTTTACTCCCACTCTCTGCTTTCTGTCTTGAAGCCAGCCAGCAATCCATTCTGCTACTTGTCCCCTGACTCCGCATTCTCTGGCCTTGTTCATCAGTCTATTATGGGGTACCTTATTAAAGGCCTTTTGAAAATCTAGATAAATTACATCTACTGCATTACCCTTGTCTACTCTCTCTGTTACCTCTTCAAAAAATTCAATAAGGTTGGTCAAGCAAGACTTTCCCTTTTGAAATCCATGCTGACTATTTATTATTATACTTTTGGTTTCTAGATGTCCTTCCATTTTCTCCTTTACTAGGGATTCCATTATTTTTCCTACCACCGATGTTAAGCTGACTGGTCTATAGTTCCCTAGACATGTTCTATCTCCCTTCTTAAATATTGGTATTATGTTAGCTATCCACCAGTCCTCTGGTACTACACCTTTTTCTGATGAATTATTAAATATGTGAAGTAATGCCTCTGTTATCTCTTCTCTAGAATCTTCTAAAATGCACAGATGTAATCCATTCGGACCAGGGGTTTTATCCTCTTTGAGTTTCATTAGTTTATTTAATATATCTCCTCATTTTATTTTAAATGCAGTTATCTCATTACTAATCTCATCATCCAATGTCATCTCCACCTGTTCTGTCTTCCTGTTAAATACTGAAGCAAAGTAATGATTTAATATTTCTGCCATCTTTCTATCGCTGCCTGTGGTATTATCCTGTCCATCCCTTAGTGGCCTTATTCCCGTCCCGACCTTCCTTTTTTTTATTTACATGCCTGTAAAATATTTTACTATTTTGTTTTATGTTCCTTGGTAATTTAATTTCATAGTTTCTCTTTGCCTTCCTAATTTTTATTTGATTTCTCTCCTAATCTCTTTATATTCTCCCTTATCATGCTCTCCACTGCTGTCTATGCACTTCATGTTTGCCTCTTTCCTTATCCTCAATTTTTCCCTTATGACTTTATTCATCCACGGTGTCTCATTAGTGTTTAGCTTGTTCTTGTTTTTTAGCGGAATATATTTTTCCTGGACTCTGTTGAACACCGTTTTAAATGTTTCCCATTGCCGTTCTATGTCAATGCAGGCCAATATTGTTGCCCATTTTATTTTCCCAAGTTCTATTCTCAGCCCCTCAAAATCAGCTTTTCCCCAATCTATTACCCTGGCCTTTGTCATGCTTATGTCCTTCTCAATTATTGGCCCTGAATTTGCAGTTGGAAGCTTCTTGCGCGGAAATGCATCCAACCCGCAAATAAAATTTGTGCCTACCTGGTGGTCCGGGAGGTATGGAGACTCGCGGTCCTGGGCCTTTCTGGGTACCCGCGGGCAATGGCCCACATATCCCAGGGGCACAGGCAGTTCACAAGTGCCCCTGGGATCATGTGGGCCGGACCAATGAATGACAGAAGGGGGTCCCCATGCATTCTTATCAGGATTCTGTATGTATGGAAACCCCATACGTATGAATGGGAATACCCCCAAAAATACTCTGTAATGGCTCTTTCCTGCAGGCATACTTGGCCAGATAGCTGGTGTAAATGGCAAGATTTCCGGGCAAGCCCCCAAAAGTCACGTCTGAGCAGGGGAGGCGAGCAGAGGAAGTGTGCATCCTCCCCCCACCCCCCATTTTCCCCAGTTGAAAGTTCCTGGTGCAGCAAGCAAGGAACGGAAAGCCAGTGGAAATGGGTTCCCCCCAGCCAATTTCCTCCCCCTCAGAGTTCACTGAATTTTCTCCACATTGTTCTTCAGAGCTTCGAAGCTTATTGCTTCCAGTGCCTTCCTACTGTGGTGGAGATGTAGTTCTTGCTGTCGCTCCTGTTGGTGTAACATGGCACCCGAGAGGTTTTCCCCACAGTCGAGTCTCCAGTGACCAGCACCTGGTCCGGTGGTCACTTACCATGCTCCAGGCCTGGCTGACTGACTTAATGTTCAATGAGACATGGGCCTGCCAGTTACCAGGGGGAGGGATGACATCGCTCTGTTCTGAGGGAGCCCTGGGGGTCACGCTGATGGAGGTGGTCAAGTTTGCAGATCATACCAATCTAGGAGGGGCAGTGGAATTGGAAGAGGCTGCTCATAACTTTCAGAATGAGGCAGACAAAATATGTGAGTGTGACGAACAATAAATTTAATGCAGACAAATGTAAACTAGTACACATAGGAAGGAACAATGGGCAACACCTGAATGGTGTTGAACTAGCGAGGGATGAAGCTGAAAGAGACCTTGGAGTCTCAGTAAACTCAACACTCAACATAGGAACACAGGAACAGGAGGAGGCCACTCTGCCCCTCGAGCCTGTTCCGCCATTCCATTAGATCCTGGCCCCATTGCCTCACCCTCCCCATCGGACTCTCACTGTGACCTCGTCCAGTGTCCCTGCCGGCCGGTCTTGCTGCCCCCACAAACCCCGGGACAAGCAAGCTGCCTCTCGGG